>NC_084917.1:2498791-2635718 GCF_949316345.1 Pungitius pungitius
CCTTTTTTTAAGTGTCTTTCCTCCCATTTCAATCAGCCCTCTGGGTCCATTTCCTTCGATCCAAGACATTCCCCGGTGTTACAGTGCCCAATGCAGTCACTGTTAATCAGGGTTCCCCCCCCCCATTCCCCACTCCCCCCCCGGGGTCAACCATAAGTGGCTGTACGTGCAACAGCTATTCATCAGGCTCCTTTCTCCCCCCCCTGTTGCTATGCACTCACATGCCGGTTCCACCCTCCACGCGGGGACTCTTTGTTTAGCCGGAAATGTAATTCATGTCAGGCAGCAGACGGGAGTGTGTGTGTGTGTGTGTGTGTGTGTGTGTGTGTGCGCGGGGCTTATTGGGGCTGATGGATGCAGAGTCCCAGGGATGCTGGCAGAGCGGCCCGCCTCGGTGTGTGCAGAACATTAAAGGGCAGATGGACCTGGTAGGCCTCCCTGTTGTTAATGATAATTTGATTATTATCTCTTGTTGTGAGACTTGGTGGAGAAAAGTCTGGATGAATGAGCCCAGTGCACAAGAAGATGTAAAATATGTGTCCATGACGGAGGCGTGTTGAACATTAAACACACCAAGTGGCTCTTATGTACTTTAGATCCTGTCTCAGTTCACTAAGCATACTTTTATACTGTTTGTTTAAGTGTGTGTGTGTGTGTGTGTGTGTGTGTGTGTGTGTGCAGGACTGCATGGGCATCACTACGTTGCAGGTCCAGCCGTAGTAGAAATGGTTTCACCCTGTTTTGTAACTTACGGAAACAGGCTAATCAGCTAAATCTGGTACAAAAACAACATTTTTTTTAGCTTTAAATTCTTAAATAACACATTAAGATGTTTTCAGCCTTGTTTTGGCTTGTTTATCTATGACTGAAGTTGTTGATCCATGTGAAGTCAAGGAATTAGAACGACGTTAATATGAAGTTCATATTTCACTGTGAAAATCGTCTCCCATTTGTCACCTTCATCTCATCTCAGACCCCTTTTCCAACAAATAGTCTCAACTTGTACGGATTCCCATTGCACTAAAATTAGGACCTAAAAATAGCGTTTACACTTTGCTGCTATGTTCCAATGGGTTCCTGGAATCACTGCTGCTTTGGTAAAAGGGCAACTGGGCTGCCGGCTGCACTCCAGAAGGTCAGAACGTGGGAGAACAACGCTAAACACAACGCAGGCCGCTTCAGCACTTTAATTATGCAGCGCAGCATTTTACGGCGGATAACATCGTTTGCCTGATCGACCTCACCTAACCCTCTAATCTAATCATTAAAACCAAAGCAAAGGTGTTGTTTTTGCCTCTACTTACCCGCTAAATTATAAATTGGTAGAAATGAGGTATTTTGGGGAGGAAAGACGACGGTTTTTCCTGCACATGAGCCATCTGTGAGATGAAGCATGTGGAGATTACGAAGTCTTCCCTGTAATCCCAGATTCAGCCTGCAAACGGTTAGCTCAGTTCAGCACAAAGACAAAAACACATGGGGTAAAGACCTTTCATTTCATTGTGTTGATGTGGATTATTGTTATTTTGTATTACTGCATGATTGTAATCTGGTGGGTGGAGGGGGGGGGGGGGTTACAATGTTACTTAGCCTGGACGTGCAGTGTTGTACGTTCCGTGCATGCCATACAGAGCGGTCTGTGTTTGTTCACATTTGAAAAGCTGCAGCTAAAGACTGGAGGCGACGTTCCTGCTTTCTACATCAAAGAGGGACATGTATGCGCTCAATATAGCATCACTGACAAATTGTGTATATTTATATATATATATATATATATATATATATCGCTGCTGCTATATATATATATATATATATATATATATATATCAATTGACTACATTTCTCTTAACTATATAGCATGTCTTCTGTGTTAGCTGTAAACCGTTTTTTTTGTCCCTCTTATATATGAAGTAATGCATATTGTAAACCTCCGGCATACAAAGCAATCTGTGAACCAATCAAATATTTATTGCTGCACATCTTCGCTCTGCACCATCGCTCCGCTGTGTTATTGTTTACAACTTACAGAAGCAGTTTGACCTGCAGACACATCGGATGATGTTTATACACCGTCCAATTGAACGGGAAGGTGTGTCCAAACCTTTGACCGTTTCTGCCTTTTCTTAAAGGTTTTTAAAATCAGCTTCGTTGTCCTTGTATTTGCTGCATGTCTATTTGTGGGTCTCTGTACAAAGAGTGCAAACAGAACCAAAATGAACTGACAGTCTGACTGAACATGACACGTTTCCAGTGTAGCAGCGTTACGCCTTTTCCACGTGCACGTCCATCTTTGATCACACGCAAACAGGCCGGTGGCTATTTGGCCTCCAAGGGGTCGATTTGGTGAACAATTTCAATTACGGTATCGAGGCAGGATGCCACCTGATTACATGCAATCAATCGCTCACACACACACACACACACACACACACACACACACACAGCCACGTGCACGGTAGCTTTTTCCTTGTTCCTCGTGTGCTGCAAATCTCAGAATTCATTTTGTGTGAAAGGGGGGGGGGGGGGGGGTGGGAAGCAAAGAACAGCGTTGTCGTTTTGAATCTCATTTGTTTGATTCGCACACAAGCGGAAGGGTAAAAAAAAAAAAAAAAACCATCAACGTGAGACTTGAGGGGGAGTTTCCTGATGGATACGTTTCTTGACATGTGACTTCCCGCCAGCACTAACATCCAACGGAGTTAAATTCACTCTGTGAGACTCAGTTTTTGTGTTAACAATTTCAGCTCAGTGTTGAATGCATCGTCACACGTCACTCCAGCTGACGCTTTTTTGTCCAAAGCGACTCACGTTGCATTATTAACCCGTAGTTTTCTTACATTCAAGCCAGAGGGGCAACCAGGGGTCAGGCGTCTGGCTCAGGGACACGTTGACGTGGGACATGGAGCTCAAGCCACGTGGCGCAAACGAATCGGATGTTGACTCTGGATAACGACCCCAGCTCTTTCGTACATTTGACAGTGTGATTTCAAACGCCCTCCTCCGCCTCTGGGTGTCCAGTCTAAGAAAATCATTTCCTCACAGACCTGCTGGTGGAATCAATGATGCAGTTTATATGACTGCGTCACTGTCTGCAGAAAATGTTCCCGGTGTCAGATCAGATAGTTGGAAGTATTTTACTGTGTTTACGTTGTGTCACGGGTGTGTATTTTTTTTTACGAGTGTCCATAAAGAACACTGCAGACACGGTTGTGTGTCCACACGCCTCCGGGCCCGCCCGGGTCCGGGACGAGGTCTCACAGCCGCTCCTGGAATCACTCCGTGCCGGTTTCACACCGCCGGGGCGAATAACACGCCCCGCTTCCAAATTCCTCGACTTCATCGTGAAACGAGTTGGAGGCACACGATAATGACCCAGAGGCACAAAACGCCCACGGACGGGGGGGGGTGCGGGGGGGGGAAGGTGAACACAAGAGAATGAACAATTCTCCTTCGGCACACCCAGGGACACCTTTTCAGAAGATCTCCTTCTTCCTTCCTCCTTCCTCGTAAGCCACCCCCGTGAATTCCTCAGGAGGTGTGTGATTGCCCCCCGCGGGGGCCATTGTGTCGCCCCGGGTGACCTGGGTAGTTCCGACACCTCGGCGTAACCCAACAAACACAACAACACAACAACACAAAAACAACAACACGGTGCATTCGCCTCTCCTCCTGTTGTCTCTTCCCGGGACAGAACACACACACACACACACACACAGAGCCCAGAGATTCACTCACAGACACTTGTAAGAACATGTGTACAAACATGCCAACGCGCACACACACGCGGACACACACTCTCACAGTTTGGTCCCTTGTGGAGCCGATGCAGAGGAGTCCGCAAACCAACAGTTGAGTTTTTGACGGTTTTGACGACTCTTCTTGTTTTTGTCTGTCCTTTGTGCGCACACTCACACAAAAAAAGTCTAAACGACGCCTCCAATTTGAGGAGAGGCGTCACTTTTGGTTTTGGGTTTTCGGATATTTATACAAAATGGACTTCTGGAAAAACCCCTGTGTGCGCGTGTGTGTGTGTGTGTGTGTTCTTTTCCAGGACACAATATGGTCAGCACAACTACTCAGGCATGGAAACCATTAAAAAGTGTTTTTTTTTTATTTTTACGAACCATTTAATGCCGCGTGACGCGCCTGTTGCTGCGGTCCACAAAGGCGTCTCTGTCGGTACTTAAGACGCGTTACGGGACATTTTCCTGATACAAACACCGGGGGAGTTCCTCCCATCGTCTGTCCGAGCGGGAAGAGCTGATGTTTTCAGCCGCCCGTTGCCGTGGGAACTAACATTTGTTTTCACGAATCTCTACACACACGTGAAGAGATGCGAATGTGTCACGTGACACTGTGGTCCACCATCTTATTCAGCTCATATCAGCCCTCTGACACGTCAGCAAAAAACGCTGCTGAAAGGAAATATCGATTTTAGAAATAAAATGGTGGGGGGCAGGGGTGGGGGGGGTGCATCATTGTGTTTGAATTGCAAATGCCAGGCAACGTTTTACGACTCAATATGCAGAACGAGAGTCTCCATCTATCTTTCACCCCGCTGCGAGGTGGAGGAGACAGTAAAGTAGAGGGTGCGCCAGTGATAAGGAATCAACTGAATGCAACTGGTCAGGTGACTTATGTCGCTTCAGCCGCTCCGTTTTCCACATATTTACATCCCTGCAGCCAGGTTTGTGATGACCACAATAGTGCAGATAGTTCTTTCTTCCCCATTTTCATGACCACAAAGTCGACTCCCCCCCCCCCCCCCCCCCGGGAGCTAGCGTTAGCCTCGGTTAGCAGGAAGCATTATTTAATGCTCCTAGATGGGTTTAAAAAGAGAAAAACAAAGATGTGACATGTATTTTCCGGCTATATTAAAATGTGTGATCCCAGACAGTCAGAGGCCGGAGACCGCTTCGATTTATTATGATTCTCTGTGTCGGATTCAACGTTGTTGTTAGCCGAAAAAGAGATTCTGTTGTTATTTTAGTGAGGATGTTGAAGTCCCTCACAAGCCCCCTGAGGTGCATTGCTGTGGGTTTGGGTTGTAGGTGGCGGCTGAAGTGTGAAAAATAACATCCACAGAGAGAGTTGATCCCTCGAGAGAATCACAACGCTGTAATTATGTCGTTTCCCGGTTTATTCATTGCACCTCAACTGCTGTTATGTCACTGTGTGTGAAAAATAAAAATAAAAAACACGGAAGGAATTGTAATGGAAAATAATCCCTCAATAGACAAATAGAAGTCGTATTAGTCAAATAATGCCTCTTATGCATGTATGCCGGTGCATCCGAATGTAGTCACTCATCTGCTCATATAGGGGCCCATGTGAGAATATTGTTTGGTGAAAATTGTGAGTTTGTATCTCCATGGTGGAAATGCACTTATTGTAAGTCGCTTTGGATAAAAGCGTCAGCTAATAAAAGTGGGAAAAGACAACAAAAACCGAGGATGACCCTCTCTGACCTCCCGAGCCGCTGCTTGTCGATGTGAGATTACTTTGTGGAGGAATTTGAGTCCACTTTTCCCCTCCAGACGTGATTCGAAACGTCCCGTGTGGAACCACCGTGTGCTAAAGGAAACAAACGTGGTTCCTCGGGCCTCCCGCGCACTAATTCTGTCCAGACACACCAGTGTTTGCAATCAGTAACATCCGGTCCGTTGACTTAAAACCCGAGCGCACACCCTCTTGAGCTCAGTCTCCCCTTTTAGAGAATCAGTGCGTCTCGGCGCTCAATCTCCCCCTTAAACGAGCCCGAGGTGCCGTCCGTGTGCTGCTTTTTTCCACGTTCCCCTAGCTGTGGCGGGACGGAGAGACAAATGGGTTCTCCCCCCCCCCCCCCCCGCGTCGTTTGTCAAAAGGAGGGGAAAAAAACGGGAAGATCGAAAAGCAACAACATTTACCTCCCAGCGTTTCACAGTAAAATGAAACGGTCCGGCTTTAATAACGTTCAGAAGCAGATGGATTAGGAGCGTGCTTTTATTAAAACATTAAAAAAAGAGCTCCTGCTCCCCCCCCCCCCACCCACCCCCCCCCCCGGGGCCAATTACTTTCAGGACTTGCAAGGAGTTTCATTGCTGCGTTCAGCTCAGACAATTCATTTCTGATGAAGTGTGTTGTTTCGGAGGAGATCTCCCCTGTGGACCAATGACGATCAATAATGATAAAAAATGAGAAGTTTCCCCTCAATGTTGAACATTCGAGACGAACGATTGACGTCAAGATGACTAACTTTTTTATCTCATAGTCATTTGAGTTTTAGACACTATCCATCATTTGTAGAGTCTGTTTGGTGCTTCGCATGCAGATTATTCCTCACACGTTGCTGAATAGCTTTGCTCTTTTATTATTTTTATTTTTTTTGACCATTTCCAGGCATCACGGCGCCCCCACATTGACCATGTGTTCAAATGCAGAGCAGTGACGAGCTTCTGGGAAAAGCCTCGAGGCTCCATCCAAAAAGCAGTTTCACTCAAAGGTTTTTAAAGAACTGTTCACCTTTTTGAGGGGTCGGTCTCCTCGATATCCCGCGTGGGCGTGTTTTTTCGATGTTCATAAATGATGGCAGCGGGCAGAGAGCAGAGCGGCGTCTCGTTAATGCCTCCCTGAGAGCTATTGATCGCCCACGGCGTGACGGTCGCATCGCCGGATCAATGCAGGCTCTGAACTGTACAAATGAGGCAATGAGATTAGTTTAGGAAAAAAACTATCGACGGAGTGCGCCATTTGTGGTTTTTCATTTTCGATGCTAAAAGCAGGCTCCAAATTACAGCTCATTTGATGTGTTTTAAAAAAAAAAAAACGAGGAAAAATTGGGTTTGCAAATGAAAAAATGGAACATGTTCGCTTTCAGGTGGCACAACGCGCACCAGCTGTTTGCACACGAGAACTTGCATCTTTTTATCTTAAAAAAAAAAATACTACCCAACGCTACACAACAACGTGTTTCCCACATTGAGACTGAACATCGAAGCCACACGCGAAGATGAAGTCCTGCTCGTAGCGGCGTTTTCCATAAACAAGGCCTCCCCTGCGTGATGGAAGCGGGTTGGTTTGGGAGGGGTGGGGGGGGGGGGGGGGTTATACTGCAAAGCAGTTATCTTCCTCCCGTGTTTGCGTTTCTCTCTCGGCGTTTGAAGTGGGTATTTGTGCTTTTGGTTGAGGCCCATAAGTCTTGACGGTAATTACCTTGCTCTCTCTGACTCTCATAAATTCATGCCTCCGGGGGGCCATTACAGAAGCCTCAACATCTAATTCTGCTGAATTAAAGAAAGGGGAGGAAGAAAAAAGAAAAAAGGGGGGGGGGGGGCAGGGAAAATGCTGGAAGCACTGCAGCTCACACTTAATGTCAAGAGAAGAAAGAAATGAAATATTTATTTTTTTGATTGCTTTGGGAGGAAAACAAATCATGTCCCGAGTAGGAATGCGTCTTCAAATTAGATATGAACGGGATGATTTGAAGTACTTTTTGGTCGACAAAAAAGTTAGTTGGTGAAGAGTTGGGTCAGAAGAATGAGAAATGAGAAACTCGTATCTGGTTAGCCGGTTAACTAACCGTAGCTCAAGGACAGGAAAAAAATCCTCAATCATCTCGGTGCATCGATGCATGAATCCAAAATTGAACAGATTTTGATGTGATATAATTGCAAGAAACGGATGAACGCCGTTAAGAATCTACACAGCGGCGGCTACGAGGAACTAAGGGTAAACCGCATCATTTTAGCACTGGTGTCTCTTCGTTGTGTGTGTGCGCATGTGAGCCTGCTGTGTGCGCCTGGTGCGATCACACAATAAGATTGTGTTATCGTTTACGCTATCTGAAAGCACGACGGCCTCCGCAGACTGAAGGGATTTTTTTTATTTTTTTTTGAGGCCGTGTGCTGCAGAGAGATAAAAAGCAAAAGAAAATGCCTGCAGACGCTCAACTCTCCATTTCAGCGGCGCGAGGAGTCAGCAGAAAAGTTTTGTTTTGTAAAGCATTCATCACCCCGGACGGGGTCATTATCCGCGGCACAATGTGGGCGGGCGGGAGGCAATGCAAACGGATGAATTATTTTACAGTATATTTGGGATTTCAGACCTCCCAAACATGACTCAGGAGTGAGTCATCAGCGGAGCAGCTCATCGGCCTGGGGCGGAGGAGGGGGGGGGGGGGGGGGGGCAGCTCGCTCACCATAACGTTGCACTTTTTAAATGACCGATTTTTAAACGGTTCGGTTTTGCTATGAACGTCAGAGATGTAGTTATGACACTGCATACGTGCATAATTATGTTAGGAATAATTATGTTATGTTCTAAAAAATAGTATAATGTTCTATAATGGGTACAAGACTTCCCTTTACAAATATACATCAATAAATGCAGCATGTTGAAATCCCCGCCCTGCACAGAGATGTATTTATGACGCGGTTTTCCTACGAAAGTGACATTAAACAGAACATTATTCCTGTATGTATGCAGTGTCTACACTACATATGCAACGTTTATAACAAACCGAACCGTTGAAACCGTCCAAATCGGTGGAAAATGGAGCAAGTTATTGTCATTTAAAGTGCATGTACCACTACCAACACAATGTTATGGCTGAGCGAGCTGCCCCTACCAAGATGGCCGCCATGTCCCGACGTTCTAGACTCCGCCGTAAAACATCTAGCTTTTATATTCGGTTCGGTTTGTTATAAACGTTGCATATGTAGTGTAGACACTGCATATATATATATATATATATATATATGGTATCTTCAACATGGTGAGAGAGAGATTTAAGACTGGACACGCGAGTGACATCGTTGCCTTGTGACGTCAGGGGAAACAAAAGGGAGGGTTAAACAAGCAGGGGACCGTCACCTGTTTCTGTCATAGCAGACAATTACTCATCTAATAGTGTGTGTGTGTGTGTGTGTGTTGATGTAAACTGCCTGTGCTCTATATGGAAGGACGAGCCCCGGGATGAACAAGCACATTACACCTGGAAGGGTCTCATAGTGGCTGTTATGAATTCATCGTGCATATTCTCAGCCGCAGTGATGACAGGTTTTCCTTCCATGGTTCAAGGTTGTTCCTGAATGTTGATAATTTCACACATCAATTAGCAAACAGCAGCATGAGGCTCCGTGGTCAAATTCATTTCTTTTTACAAATCATTCACTGTGTAATTGTCTGCGTACCTGCGTCTGTGCACTGCTGCTTCTCTTTGTCTGAGTTTAGCAGCCAATTTAAACAAATCCACGAGGGCAGCTCGTCTGACCCGAGTAGACTTTTCTGAAATGACTACATTATGTGAAAATCACATCCCAGAGAAGTCATTATTCCCATGCCGGTACCAAGCTGCGATGTTCATGCAATATTTGTTGCCTTTAGGAAGCGTGGGCTCATACCTCGCTAATTTGCTTTGCCAAATACATAGAAGGAGACATATTAACTCCATGGACCGGTTGTTTTGAGCTGCAGGAAGTGTGACATCCCTTTTCTTTTCTCCCGGGATGGAGGTTTTCGGGGGATGTTTGTGCAGGAGATGGACGGAGATGTCCTGTGTGGTAGTTTTATTATCCGATGGCGTTCCACTCATGAAATACTATAAATAAGCTATTGAATAGTTTGTTCAGTATTATTTACAATGTATGGAAATGAGTTCGGTGGTCCTCTGACTTTTCCTTTAGCCTTTTTGAGGTTTTAAGTGGAATCGACCGCAACACAGTTTGGTTTGTTTTGGTTGGAATATTCATGAGTCTCACAGGATCCGTCCTACTGACTTGAGAAGCCCCAGGACTCCTTTATGGAGCCGTGTCAACATTTCCATTTGTCCGATACTAAAGTTTGTGACTCAAGTTTGACATGAAACAATACATGAAAACAAAAGGGGGGAATATTGACAGAAGCAATGTAACGATTTTTTAAAATTATATTCACAGAAGGTTGCTCGCCCATAAGTAAACTCTCCTGCTCTTTTCTGCCTTTGTTAAACATGGAATGAATCAGCAGCGGTGTGTGCATTCTCGCTGCAGGGGCCTTTTTAGCAGGGATTGTCTCGTGCACATCAATCAAGGCCCCCGACGCTCTCTCTGGGTAGCTCTGACTGCTGCTGACAACCTTATTCCCCCAAAGACCCAATTAGCCTGACCACCGGGGCCCAAAGGGACGATGGAGGAAACAGTGGTGCAACAAATATTAGATGTTTTCTGTCCCAACCAAGGGGGCAGTTTCACAAAATGATCTTGACTCTCATCACGTCGCTTGCTGTGTTTTGCATGAAATAACCGTTCCTAATCCTGTCCACAGGGCAGGAGTGTGCATTTGAACAAGATGTGTGTGTGTGTGTGTGTGTGTGTGTCAGGAGGTGGAGGGGTTTCGTTGTTGAATTCCCTCGAGGCGAACGAGGAGGGGAATTCGGTCAAAGGGGAAGAAAAGATGTAATCCCCGAAACACGCGAGCGCTCGACATAAACAAACACGCAGGGAGGGTTTCAAAGGGGGGGGCGACGGCTCGCCGGGAATCCTCTCATGTGCTGATTTAAGATAACGCAGTGCAGAGAGGTATGAGCTCATACTGTCTGCCCACCCACACACACACACACACACACACACACACACACACACACACAGCCTGGGCCCTTTCGCTTTCATGTGTTATCAGGGAAAGATGTGGTCGTTTGTTTTTTTTCAGCAGTAACCCCCCCTCGCCCCTGACAAGCAAGGCTACATCCGTAGCCAGAATGTAACGACCGAACTTGGGAACGTCCCCCCCCCAGCCCCCCCCCCCCCCCCCATGCTTAACCGATAAGCTCCACGGAGCTTCTTGCCTCGTCTTGCATTCGCTGAACATCTGTTGAAGGTCGCCGCAGCAATGCAAACTGTGTGTGCTTCTGTCAGTGCGAGCTGAGCGCGCCGCACACCCCCCCCCCCCCCCCGCGTGCATGCCGGCGCAGACCTGTGCATGCCGGCTGATCACATGGGGGACCTGATGCAATGAGTTATGGAAATCCAACGCGGTCGTGTCTGCAGTGGTTTCTAACCGACAGAAAGTCGATTAGCTGCAGTGTTGCAGAAGTGAGTCACTTGATAATCATCTGTTCCTGACGCTGCGTCTGATACGGAGGAAGCAAACTGTCGGGGGAAGAGGTTCCCGAGGTAGGGGGATGTACAACCACACAAAAAACAAGGTGACATTTACAAGCGCGGTATCTGCTGCAGCAGGGACGACGTCCGCCTGCTGCAGATCCTGTTCCTGTTCAAAGAAAGGGCCTGCAGTGTTTACCCAGTGCAGCATGGAGGCTGAGTGGTGACCGATGGAAGGAAAACACTGGCTGCTCACATCAGTGTAAGTTTTTATGTTCCTTCCTGCGCCGCTCTTCCACTTTTCCACCACATCGGAGCGGAGGCCGCAGTACGTCGGAACCGCCACGCCGATGGCGCTCATCCCCACCGCCCCGTACGCTTCATTTTAACAAAAGGACATCTTGAAACCGAGTATTCTAGGGGGCACGTTGTGAGGAACACTGTGTATGCGGCGCAGCCCCCTCGAACACTGTCCCAATGTCCTGTGTGTGAATCGGTCATTTCTCCAGGCCCCCTGACAGCTGGAGGAGGGGCCGGGGCGGCGGGGGGTATCGATGCCCGCCAGACAGCTGCTCCTTTCCCCCCCGTCCCGGGGCCTCCAACAGTGGAGCCTTGTGCGGCGTCCACCTCTCCGCCGCCTCGCTCGCTCTCTTCCTCCCGGAGGACCCGTCTGTTTATCCGTCGTACATTTGCACCTCTCCTTTGTTTACGCTTCCCAGCGTCACCGCCGGGCAAGGTTATAAACCCCCCCCAACCCACCCCGCCCCCCCCCCCCCCCCCGGTGAAGTGAGAACTTTTCCCGAATAGTAAACATCTCGACACATTCCCACAACCTTGTACTCTGGGTCATGACTCCTCCGCTTTTAGAATAAACAAGAATATGCTTCTAAAAACAAAAACAAGAAAGAGAAACCAGAGCTTGTTGGCTATTTGCAACACTTACTTTAAAACACTTACTTTAAAACGAGAGACACACAGCGCTTGATACAGCGAGAGCACTTGTTGATGAGTGGGTGTCGTGTTCTGACCTCATGTGTAGGAATGCTGCCTGTGTGTATTTTACTTATGAAGGAAAATTACATTGCGGGTGAAAATAAGCACCTTGGCGCTCGGAAGCGTGACACCATGTCGAGTCCAGTCAAGGAATGCTGGAGGGGGGGGGCGGGGGGGGGCTAAGGCTCCCACATCAGGACATGAAGGGTGGGCGGATCCTGCCGGCTCGTCTTCGGGAGCATCAGCCGCAGTCGGCTTGCACTGTGCGACGGAACGCCAGAGGTCAAAGGGCAGCGATGAAGTAAAGCTGCAGCGGTGAGGCGGTGAGGGGGGGGGGGGGGGGGCTGTGATTCGTCCGTTAGAATTAACGTACGGAAGGATGAAAGCAAATGGAAAATATCAATCAGGCGTAATATAGGCGTGACAGGTGGCAAATGAATCCTGTCACACTCCATGTGCTTTTACAATTATTTATGGCAGCTGATCAATTAATCTACAGGGAAGTAAGTGATGAACACACACCTTTTTGTATACAACGTCCTCAAAGCAATCACCAGAGGAAATGTATGTCTCACTGACTGCTGTGGGACGTCGCACTTGCTAATCCAATTAAACAAGCGTTGCCAAACATATTTCCTTTCATGCATGAGGGTATCTTTCGTCTTTTCATTTACATTTATGAATGTCTCATTATAACGTGCCACAGAAATGCGCGCAGGGAAATGTCTTAATGCAAATGTTTGATTTGATTCCACCTGCTCCCCAATTTATCCATCCAGTCCCCCCCCCCTCCCCCCCGAGACCCCGCGTGCATTTCATCATACCAACTACAAAGAGCTGCTTTCCATATTTTACATCTTTGAAAAAGACAAAAAAAAAAGATTTACATGGAGGTCATTGTAAATTAAAAAATCCTTGTAGTTGAATCACACAGTCTAACCAAACACCTAAAAAACAAGCTCTGGTTTTCAGTAATAATGTCAATATAAATTATAATATATAATCATTTACATTAACCGCAGGGTGAGAAAACATTGACGGGAGAGGGGTGAGCACTCAGGGCCTCGGCGATGCTTGTATGTCAGCCGGTGCTTTTAAACCTCGATCTCCCTGACAATGCAAATCCTTACCCGGGGGTCATGTGTCTTTCACGCGTGTGAGAGCTTGTTTCCTCAATTTCGCCGCCGCCTTTGAACGTTCCTTAAATGAAAATGTCTCACGTGTGTGCACACCTGTGCGATAATGTGGTTTTTGTCCTTTTTTTGTTTTGTTTGACAAGTGACGTCAATGTCTGTTTAGATGATGCTGGTTTCACCGTCTTCACAAACTGACTCTTTCCTTTCATTTGAGCCCTAAAACCTTCATGTTTGAACCTTTGCATCAGTTGAAAAAAAAAAGACGCCGATTTGTTGAACTACACACACCCCCCCCCCACTCTTTAATCTTCCTTCTTGCACTTGCCATCTCCTTCTCAACCTGCACGGCCATCCCTCTCACGATTTGGAACGTGAGGAATCACCCCGAGGTTCAAAAGGAAAAAAGGTCGACCACTTTTCCTGCAACGCTCAGTATGCAAATTTCTCGGCGAGTACCAGGATCTCGGGGTGGCCTCATTTTAAAACGGGTTTGGGATCTTGATTAAAAGAAGCCGCTCGGGAAAGTGTTCTTTTAATCATAAAGTACTTCTGGAGTCTTGGGTTCGGGAGAATCCTGCAGCCAGCTCATGGGATCGGTGGTGCTAAAACATGACAATTCCCTCGATTTAAACCGTCAAAGCTCAATAAGAAGACTAAATGAAGCACATAATGTGCGTGTAACTGTGAAAAAAAAGCTGATTTCACTCATTTTTATTGCCCCGCTGAAGCATAAAGAGAAAAGGTTCTTTGCTCAGTCTTTGCTGTCCCTCCAATTTACGTCCTGGTGTGAATCTCCCTGTTCCCCCTGCTCAGTGTAAATCTCAGGTGCGGGGAGGTATGTAGTTGTGTGTTTATGGAGCTCCCTGCAGAGTAGATTGGGGGTAATTACACATCCAAAGCTCCTCGTAAAACAACAACTCTCTTTGTTCCACCTACAGGGTTGGAGGGGGGGGGGGGCAGGGTCGAATTTATTGGGTTCAAGTCGAGCAGAAAGTGGGTGATGCGCAAACACGTGGACCCTCAATTGTTGGCTTCAGTGCAGTAAACCTTCAAAGAAATGCATCAAATCGTCCCTGGAGGTTGTCAGCGGATGACATTCGAAGAGCAAATGTCAGGGATGACGGCGTGATCAAAACGGGCCAGTGAAAATATTTAAAATAACATTCCCCAGAGACTCTTTTGATAAAGGTCAGGCTAATACGCGAGTTCCACCAACACCAAATACAGTGTTAATGCTTATTGGGTGGAATCAGGGACTTCAGCCGGGTTCCTCAGCAGAATCACAAACCCAAGTTTTGACATGAATGTCTTATAATAACTAGGGCCGGTACTTTAGCGAGTTAATTACGATTAATTAATTACAATGTGAATTAAGATTAATTAATTACCCAAAAAATAACACATTAAACATTTTTTACCCATTTTTACACTTATTTTTTGTACCGCGGAACGTTTCTGTCACACCGCGGTGAAATTGTCTGTTGTTTTACTCTGTGGGGCATTTTGTCTTGTCATTTACGGTTTTATTTTGAAATAATAACTCCTCTCGTTTCAGGTCACTTACCCTTCCTCATGTGTCACCAGTCTGATTGTCTTCCCTGATTCCTGATTGTGTCCACCTGTTCCCCATTCCCCTCCATGTGTATTAATAGTCTGCGTCTCCCTTTGTCCTGTGCCAGTGTGTTCGTCATTACCCATGTGTTCTACCTCGTTCTGCCACGTCACAGGTTCCTTTTTGTTGTTATTCAGGATCTTCGATCGGCCCAGTGCCTTCACCTCCACGCAGGTTGTTTTTGGTTTTGCTTAAGTTTTGTATTCCTAGGTTAGATGCAACATTAATCTTTCATAGTTCTTTGTTTTTCCTCCGGAAGGAGTGATTTTGTTTTTGGGACGTTGCCTCCGTCTAAAAGAGTGCGTTTGTTATTTTGATAAGATTAAAAGTTTTTTGTTTTCCTCTATAAGGAGTGATTTTGTTTTTGAGACGTTGCCTCCGTCAATAGAGTGCGTTGGTTATTTTGATAAATTTAAAAGCCTTTTTGTTTTCCTCCTAGAGCGGAGTGATTTTGTTTTTTGATAGTTTTATAGCCACACTTCTTCCTGGTTTATTTTATCGGAAGAAGTGTGACCTAGGATAATTTCATAGCCCGCTTTAGACTCTGTCTGGAGGACCTTCGCTGCATAAATAAAGATCTCCTTTCCTACCTGAGAACCCTGCGCCTGCTTCCTATCTTCCTCCCGGGCGTGACAGTTTCTCACTGGATGAGTTTCGGAGGCTCAAGTATCACCTCAACGCAAAACAATTAGCAGCTAGCGTGGACGTTAGCCCGACCCGAGTACAAGGACCCACACCCAACCCACACTGCACCAGATGACTGGTTTAAGGACCAGGGTAACTAAGTCCACGTCTGAAAAAATAACCAATGTTCTGAATGTACTTGAAAGTATTGGTCTACTTAAAAAAACAAAGTTTACAGAAGGTCTACTTACCTATAGGCTACCTGAATTTCTGAAAGTACTATATTTCTAAATATGCTATTTCTACACTTGTCTGCTGGAATTGGTTGAACAAAAATAAAAATCCATGTGAAAAAAATTACTTCTCACTGTTCTCAGGTCAAATATTTATGCAATTAAAATGCGATTAATTTAGATTAATTAATTACAAAGCCTCTAATTAATTAGATTAATATTTTTAATTGAGTCCCGGCCCTAATAATAACCAATTACTTTGAGTATTTCCTAACGTCACAGAGGCCAAGGGGCCTCCTGCCGCTACTAAGTGAGCAGGAAATGGGCAGAGCGGGTCGATTCGGCGCCTCCTTCCTCGGCAACACGCTTAACCATCAGCAGGTGATGGGTTACCACTCGAGTAAATAAAAGGGTTAACCATTTACCTGCAAACGCTTTGGATTTTGCTGTGTGGACATGAGCTAATTTGTTTTTCCCAGCACCAGAATCCCTTCATGAAACCATGCATTCTACTGCTGCTGGTTATATCTTATAGAGGCATTAGTGTTTCAGAGGTTACTCACATGAACCTTAAGGCAGACCGGAGGTCACCTGACTGGCGCGGGGGAGGGCAGAGGCGTCTCAAAGGGTTTGAGCATATGGACGCCTTAGGGAAACATGCTCCCCGACCGAGAGGTGGTGGAGCGTCAAGGGGACCTCCTCCGACACAACACCTCCCAAAACGATCAGCAGTGAGCTTCATCCACACTTTTCACTAATTGTTTCTGCATCACATTCTGATGAAAACTATACTGTTCCACAAAAGCTGTTTTTTTTTCGATTTGAGTCATCACCGACTCCAGGAAGAGGAATGAAGGAGTTACTGTCGGAACGTACTTGGGGGGTAGAGGTGTACAGAGGAGTAAGATGTTACACGAATGTCCGTCTGCAGACTTTAGGTCAAAGCAATCTGATATGCGAGGGGGGGGTTTGTGGTGGGGGGGTAGTCTTGGATGTATGTTTAATGACTGCAGGCATCGTGTTTCTCCAGCCCCACAGCTGTCGGACTGTTGTGACAAGAGAACGCTGTCGAGTTACGTCAGCTGCTGTCCGAACCCCGTAACCAATGGCAACGCGTCGCGTTCGACTGCTCCGAGGCCTCGGGTTTCCGGGGGTCGACGGGTCGACGGGATCCCGGCAGGCTTCATAAGGAAGAAAATCACATGAGATGAAAGTGAGCGTGCAGCAAAAAGTAAATAAATTGTGACAACGATCTTCGCCCCCCCCCCCCCCCCCCCCGCCCTCCACCTTCTGGACAGGTGGCTCTCACAATGAGTGAAGCACTTGTGGGATTGATGGTCCCGATGAGGCTGAAACGAGAGACGAGGCGGTGCGGGATGAAGAAGGGGGGGGGGGGGGGGGCAGACTTTTTGGGCCGGGTGTCAAGCGGCCTTTCGGGGGCGAGTGGCTGTACGCCGCCTATTAAAACACGCCGTACACTGATTGACGGCGACAGGCCGGTGACTGTGTGGACAAACGTGTCCCTAAATCCCATCGCTGCTGCCAGGCGTCCTGCCAGCACCGCGGCCCTGGATCTTCTTGAGAGGTTTTTTTTTTTTCTGAGACAGATGTTTACGCCAAGCGGCTCGTAAAACCCAACGGGGAATTGACTAAATCATCGGCGCCGTTTCCTCGGGCCAACAAAAGACGGTGAGTGGTGGTGGGTGGTGGTGGTGGGTGGGGGGGGGGGGGGGATGTCTTTGCGGCGTCGTCTCGCAGCACGGCGAACTTCAACATCACATTACCGTCCTCCCTTGTAATAAACTGTACCCCCCCCCCTAACCAAACAGTAAATAAGCACAGGCGGCGCGGTGATTGAATGTACAGTTGAGACACGGCGATGGACACATTCACATTGACTTAATCCACCTCATCGCGATCCTCCCCAGGGGGGGGGGGGGGGGGGGGGGGGGGCGTCAGAATTAGAGTTAGAGATTCGTGGGAAGTGCTTGGGAAAAGCAGAGGTTGCTGTGTCTGTGGTTATGTATTTGTGTATGTGTGTGTGTGTGTGTTCGCCTGAGGAACAGATGCCGTGTCCCCCCCCCCCCCCCCCGCGGGGAGTTCTTCATGTTTGTTTCATCAGTCGTGGCCTTGCAGAAGTGTCACCTCTCAGCTCGAAGGACACAGCGGCGCACGGGTCACGCACTCGTGGCATCGCCCACACGGGTCGGTTATACGGGCAGAGTGCAGCGTGTCCACTTCAGTCAGTAGGAAGGAGTGAGTGTAACATATTATTCTTGGCACAAGTGATGGAAAACAGCCAGCAGGTTTCCCCTGAATCCAGAGTATGTATTTCTTGAATCACTCAAGCTGTGAATCAGGCGGGCCGAGGGAACAAAGGGGCTCCAAACAAAAACACACAAACGAAACCCACATTCCGAGCGCAGCTCCGTCATGACACACCAACGCCGCTATGCAGACGTTAAAAAGCTCGTTGAGTTCACGCATCCGCAAAAAAAAACGCCGCCTTTCGAAGTTCCAGTGTGAGAAACATGCCTGATGTGGTGTGTGTCTCATCTGCTTAAATCCTGATTTAAAGGACACTAGAGAAATGCCCAGAGTGAGACGCTGTTGAGGCCTTAACACAAAGTCAGTCACTTGCTGCCATCAACAGGAAAGCTTCTCTGCACTAGAATACAAGGCTTAGAGGACCACACCGGTGGATCTGCGTGTTGAAGCCTTCATATTAAATAACACAAGTGCATTGTTTCAGGTGTTGGAGTGTCCTTGAACATAACAAAAAGGAGGAGAGTTTAGTATGTTCCCTGATTGCAGCTGGGCGACAAAAAAAAAAAAAGGACAACAAGCTCTTGACAGTGATGGATTACGCACCAAAAAAGAGTACGGTGGGGAACTGGTGCGCCATAAGTGACTCGAAAGGTCATTTGCTGTCCTTAAGCCATTTATTTACCTGCAAAAGTGCATTACCGCCTTTCGTATTGCTTCTTCGCGGCTAGAAAAGAGGTACCTGTACCATCTTACCATTTGACAATGTGGCTTGAGTCTGGATTCACTTCAATTATATTTGTGTCTCTCAATGAAATGTAGATGAACCCGCTATGTGAGCTGCTGATCGTGTTCTTTTGGTGACCACAAAAGGAGGAGAGAGAGAGAGAGAGAGAGAGAGAGAGAGACGCAGGCAGGAAATGAAGGAGGGAATAAACTTGACAGAGATGAATGGGGGGGGACGCCTCCATTTATCAATGACGCCTTCACTTTACACGTCCACACAAAGATAGATAGAGAAAAAGAGGTGATTTGATTTGCCGTTAGAGTGAGGAAAACATTAAACAAGCACCACGGCGGACTTAAAAGGATTTTCAGATATCAATAAATCGATATCCTATTGGATGGCGGCGTGGGTGCATTTGTTTCTTCAAGCCGTTCAAATGACCAAAGGATGAACAGAGAGTCTGACTTGGACACGACGGACGCATTTTATACCAACATCGGGTTTTTTTTCTTTTTTTTCCTAACCCGAGATGATGATCCATATGGGATCATTACCCGAGTTGCCTCGATTTAACTAGACCATCGCTCACCGGCACACCTGAGTGTCTTCACATGAATCACCTTAGTCATCTGGATCTCTTTATAAAACGACGTAGACACCGACCGGAGGCTCATGCGGATGATTATTAAGTCCATCTTAACACGACATTGATGAAACGATTGTAACTGTCGATGTCAGCGGAAACGACGCCACGTTTTTGGCATTTCACCACCTTCATCGTGCAGAGGCACATGGTCCATTTGGAAGGCTTCAGAGACCTCTGAGTCACCTCTGAGCCAACAGCGTACTCTGGGAAAACCATCCGGATGGGGAGGATTATGTTGCGGCGTATTGGTTTGAATCAGATTAAGCAGGTGCAGGGTTCAGCCGGAGTCTTTGAAGACACAAAACAACCTTTAAAGATTCCCTTTTCATATCTTGTCTTCTTACAAAACCCGGGCCTCTGCTTTCTGACCTTATCATAAAACATTCTGCTCTGCCTGCGGTGGTGTATGAATGTGCTTTATGGGTTACTAAAGTGTTATGTCTCCACGACAGCGTTTTACAGCATGCCGTACGTGGATATCATGCCTTTACGTTTGTTATGACGATGACGTGTTTCCGGTTGGCGCGAAGTCAAGATGAGTTGAAGTAAACAACTGAAACGTTACGGTCTCCCGATTCCTGTGTTGTTTTTCACACATAACATTGGCGACGAGGATGGAGTTTTCACTCCCACCACCTACACCTTTCCTTTCACTACCAGGCGAGCCTCCGGTACCTTGGATCCGTTGGCTGGAGTCGTTCGAAACATATCTCGCAGCCCTCGGACTGGAGGAAGCTAGCGACCCGCGACGGAGAGCACTCCTCGTTCATTGCCTCGGTACCGAAGGACAGCGCATATTCAGAACCCTGGGACAAGCGAAAAAGTATAAGGAAGCTACGAAACTACTCGAAGCACACTTTGCAGCTCCACAGACTGTGATTCTCCGTCGGATAGTCTTCCGGCAGCGCAAGCAAAAAGCGGGTGAGTCAGTCCAGCACTATATAGCCGACCTCCGCAGCTTAGCTGTCTTCTGTAAGTTCGGTGATATGGAGCAGGAAATGATACGCGACCAGCTTGCAGAACATGCAACCCACCCCAAAATTCGCGAGAAGTTGATTATGTCACCGGATGATTTGACTCTTAAAACGGCGCTGGAAATAGCCTTACAGATCGAAAAAGCTACCGAACTGACGTCACAACTAGCTCCCCGCGGTTTCTCTCAGCCCGCCTTAACACAGCATGTGGAAGATTCCGAGCGCGCACCTAGCCCTGCATCATGCGACACGGAACCAGGAATTAACTACACAGCACGCACACGTGGCCAGCCACGTCAAAGGTGTGGCAACTGTGGCTCCTCTACACATATGAGCAGAGCCCCAACATGCCCGGCCAGGGGACAAGTATGCCAGTGCTGCGGGAAAGACAACCACTTCGCTAAAGTCTGTCGCTCTGCACCGGCTGCGGTCGGCCCACGGACAGGCCCACGACAGGCTGGTGCAAGCTCGTCAGCTCCAACCCCCATACACTCGGTCAGCTCTGCACGTGTGTCCTTCAAGACGTGCACAGTGGATCTAGATGGGGTCTGTGTACCATTACTGCTGGATACTGGAGCGGCGTTATCTCTTCTCAACTGGTCCACAGTCAAGCGCTTCCTGCCCCACATCGCGCTGCAGGCGCCTTCGGCTGTTCTCCATGGATATGGTCATTCAAAGATCGACTTAGTGGCCTCCCTCAGCTGTTCGGTGCGCCATGGCAACAAATCCATGGCTACCTTCACCTTTCAAGTGGCGCGGCATGGAGCTAACCTCATGGGGCTGGACCTCATCACCAGCTTGGGTTTCACGTTCATGGACAGCTGTGGAGCAACGATTCTCCACGTCAGCTCATCATGGGAACAGCAATGGCCAGCACTCTTTTCGGGCCTAGGCTGCATCTCAACTTTCACACATCAACCTCTCCTTCACAAGGACGTCCACCCGGTCATACAACCTCTCCGCCGCATTCCCCTGGCACTACGTGATGACGTTACAGCAGAGCTGACAAAGCTGTTGGAAATCGGCATCATTGAACCAGTCAACGCCTCGCCCTGGATCTCTAATTTGGTCATCGCGAAGAAGAAGTCAGGTGGTTTGCGGGTGTGTGTGGACCTGAGGGCGGTGAACAAGGCTGTGGTGCCCGACAAATACCCGCTGCCCACGGCAGAGGAACTGACTTCTCAGTTTTACGGCTCCAAGGTCTTTTCCAAGCTCGACCTCCGCCAAGGTTACCTGCAGGTACCTCTGCACCCAGAAAGCCGTAACCTCACTGCTTTTGTCACACACGCAGGCGTCTTCCGCTACACCAGGGTACCGTTTGGTCTATGCTCCGCCCCTAGCTGCTTCCAGAAAATAATGTCCACCATCTTCGCGGGCATACCAGGGGTGGTGATATTCCTGGACGACATAGTGGTGCACGGATCAACGCCGGCCATCCACGACCAACGGCTCACACGGGTGCTTGACACACTGGCCTCCCATGCCCTCACACTGAATGGGGAGAAATGTATTTTCTCTGCGTCCGAGGTGGAGTTTGTGGGGTTTCGTCTGACCCCGGAAGGCCTCAGTCCACTTCATTCTAACGTGGAGGCTATTCAACGGCTCCCCATGCCCTCCAGCCCAGCCCAAATTGCCTCCTTTCTGGGTATGACCGCCTATTACTTGCGTTTTCTTCCCCAGTATTCCTCCACCACTGCCCCTCTCAGGCTGCTCCTCAAAAAAGACGCCCAATGGGCATGGACCCCTGCCTGCGAAGATGCGGTCGTGCAGCTGAAGGCCCAGCTCATCGCGCCACCAGTACTCGCCCACTTCGACCCACTCAGCCCAACGCTTCTCACCTGTGATGCCTCCAACTACGCAGTGGGGGCTGTGCTGTCTCAGCTCCACAACGGCACAGAGCGACCTATTGCTTTTGCCTCCCGAGCCCTTAATACAGCTGAACAGAAGTACTCCGTAGGGGAGAGGGAGGCCCTGGCCTGTGTCTGGGCGTGTGAGCGGTGGCATATGTATGTGTACGGCCGTTCATTCACATTACGCACAGACCACCAAGCGCTTACAGCGCTGCTCGCCACATCTGGTTCCGGGCACAGGCCTCTGCGCATCCACCGGTGGTATGAGAGACTTCACCAGTACAACTTCACTCTGCAGTTCACACCGGGACGAGAGAATGTGGTGGCGGACTTACTGTCACGCTCCACGCCACCGTTAGCTGGGGACCCAACTCCAGACTACACCGACCTGGACCTCATTCAGCTCCTCCACTCCCCCCTTGAGGCAATAGTGTCCCTTCAGGAACTGCAACAGGCCTCCGAACAGGACCCAGTGCTCTCACAGCTCCGCACATTCATCCACTCTGGGTGGCCTCCAGCCTCTGGCCTACCAGACAGTCTGGTGCCTTTCCACCGGTTTAAAGATGAACTTTTTTGCTGGAACGGCCATTGCGTTGCAAGGGGCCATCGCACAGTCATACCCCCCGCCTTACAGGCACGTGTCCTGTCCATGGCTCATGAAGGTCACCTGGGCATTGTCAAGGTCAAGCAGCGCTGCCGGGAAGCGGTCTGGTGGCCAGGAATAGATGGAGATGTGGAGGCTATGGTGAGAGACTGCACAGCCTGCCTGGTGAGTGGAAAGACTGGCCCCTCTCCAGCTCCTCCCCTTCAGCCACTGCAGTGGCCAGCTGGGCCTTGGGAGCACATCCAAATGGACATTTGTGGTGAGCTCCGTGGCGTCCCGCATCACCAACGATTCCTCATCGTGGCCTACGACCTGCACTCTAAGTGGCCCGAGGCAGTCTCTACAGGGTCGGTCACCACACAGGCGGTCATCGACTTTCTGGAGGCGCTTTTTGCTCGTTGGGGCATGCCCACGACGATCACCACAGATAATGGGCCGCAATTCATCTCTGGGGAGTTCACAACTTTTCTGAGTGAGCGGGGAATCAGACACATACGCACAGCCTTCTATAACCCTCAAGCGAATGGGGGTGTGGAACGCATGAACCAGACGCTGAAAAATGGTCTCAGAGCCCACTTGGCAGAGGGGTTTCAATTCTCAGCAGCACTCAGGCGGACCCTGCTGCACTACCGAGCTGCTCAACACACCACAACAGACCGCTCACCAGCCCTTCTGATGTTGGGGCGCGAGCTGTCACTACCCCTGGACCGCCTGCGTGTTCCCGCTCACCTGACGTCACAGGGGGCCCAGCGAGAAACAACAGATCAGCTACGCGACCGAGTCGCAGCACGACAGCAGGCAACTAAACAGCGCTTTGACCGGTCCCACAGGGCCAAACACCCAGCTTGCACCGTTCTAGACTGGGTCAGGGTCCGGAGGCCCACACGGGGCCATAAGCTCTTATCGTTCTGGTCAGCGCCTCTTCAGGTGACTGAGCAACTGGGACCTGCCACCTTTCGCCTGTCCGATGGAACGCGGTGGCATGCACGCCGCCTGCGCAAAGTGGGCCCACCTACCGCGGAGGACCTGGAGGCCAGCCGAGACCCTGATCCGGACTCTGGAGGCTCAGTAAATCCTGCAGCACGACCAGTCCGCGCCCGCACCAAACCGAGCTACCTCAGGGACTATGTTACAGATTAGAGGTCAGCCATACGCTGACCATGGCATTATATTTTGCAAGTTTCAAACACGTTCCAGTTATTTCAGTCCAAGGTTCTGAGGCACTTTAAGTCGAAAATAGTCCCGTAATGATAGGTTCGGGCTGGACTGAAGTCATTAACAAGGTATTCTGAACGATACCTAATATGGATTCCTCATTCATGTAATGTGTTATTTGTTTTACATTTCGCTCAGGGATGCAAGTTAGATCTCTCCTGGAGAGGGGGGAAAATGTTATGTCTCCACGACAGCGTTTTACAGCATGCCGTACGTGGATATCATGCCTTTACGTTTGTTATGACGATGACGTGTTTCCGGTTGGCGCGAAGTCAAGATGAGTTGAAGTAAACAACTGAAACGTTACGGTCTCCCGATTCCTGTGTTGTTTTTCACACATAACATAAAGGATGTGAGTCCGGCCTTCTACAGCAGAGGCGGATGAGAGCTTCAAGCATTAAGGCCCCATAAATCACCGCGGGCCTTCATGGGGCGAGATGATGGAGCACAAACCAAACGCCACGCTGTCCGTCCATGTGCCTCTGCAACACACACACACACACACACACATTGTGACACATTTTAGGGGAGCCGCTGTGTGTCAATGGCCACGATGAAAGTGTCACCGCGTCTGACCCGTGAGTTTTCCTCAGAAAAACGCCTCTGTGTGGCTCGGAGAGGACACGGAGGCGGACTCTGTGGAAACGGACCGACGGCGCCGACCAGCACCGACCAGCACCGAGGGGACAGACTAGAGTCCGCTCTGCCTCTGCAGGGTGTGTCACGTGTCCAAAAAAATTAAACATAGTTGTTTGACGTGACGAACAAACCCCAGAACTACCCATTCATTTTCAACACTATAATATGACATCATGTTCAATGAGAACGTGTAACAGTGCCGAGAGCGGCTAATGATGAATGTTAGTGAATCATTTAGTGGTGATGTAAATCAAGTCATTATCCATATAAGCAAATAATCTGCTTTGCTCTTACGTTGTCTTTTGACTCTCATTTGTTACTTATAGTTTATATAAGTGAATTGATTTCTCATTGCAAAGTCTGGGTTCCTGTGCTTTACTTTTTCTGTTATTAAAGCCTCTCTATGACGCTGTAGTTTACATCTCCTCCTGCTCACATGGCCTTGTCCTATCCAACCAATGTATTGTTACCATATCAGCCTCCAAGTTTAATACATCTGTCTAGAAATGCTCTGTGAATTGTGATCCAAAGATGTTGTAATTAACCCCAAAGCCCGTTTGTTTCCAGATGGAACGGCACGCCGGCGCCTCCCCACAGTGACTCCATCCGCGCCCTAGCGGCTTTGAAGGTCAGGCCAAGGAGCGGACAAGCCGTCCCGCCCCCGTCCTGTCCAATAGGAGTCACTGCCCCCCCCCCCCCCCCACGGTGATTCCTCAGAGGCAGGCATCATCGCTCGCGATTGTTTTGGCCTCCGTCGCCCCTGGCGATCCACCCAACGCGTCGCGGGACCGGGTTGCATCGAGATTCAGTCACGTGTCTCCGCACCCCCCCCCCCCCCCCCCCGGCTGCCCGCCAGCCGAGGTCAGACTGCGAAAACACCCCCGCCTGAGAGAAAAAAAGGCTCGACGGGGGGAGTGGAGGCTTTAACTAGCGTGCGGTGGTTTTCAGAGATAAGTGCCCCCCCCCCTCCCTCGCTCAATTCAATTCAAGTAGAACCGGCCCACCAGTTGGATGCGAGTGAATTATGATTTGCCAGAGTGTGTCGAGGTTGCTAGAGCGGTGTCAGTCCGGGTTAAATCCTCTTCGAGGAGTGATCTCACCTTCCAGATGGCTCTTTGTTCTCACGTTGCTTATTCTCGTCATCCCCCTGTCCCCCCCCCCCCCTGTCCCCCCTCCCCCCTTCCTCCGCCCGACACGCAGGACGAAGACACCCTCGTGCCGATGTCTTATTACGATCAGTTTGTCCCCTCGTTTTAAATTGCGTCGACCATTTTTCATTTTCATTCTTCTTCATTTGTGAAGGTGAAAGTCCTGCTTTCCCATCGCTCACCCTCCATTTCTCAGAACTCAACGCAGGTTACCGAGCACATCGGATTCGCGGCGCTCAGAGCCGTGTGAAAGCGCCTCCACCGTCGCCTCGATTTCATCCATCGATACCGTCCACTCGAAGACTGTCTCACACTTTTATCTCAAAGCATCAGGATGTAGTTCCAGATAAGGAGATAATCCTCTCCGGCGACAGGTATGCGCACCAGCTATCTGCTCGTCATCTCAGCGCTCCACTTCGCACGTTCCCTCGTGAGAGGAAAATGATGAAAAGAAATCCTCAGAAGCGATCTCTATCTAGCTGCAGGAAAAAGGCCTTCAGTCGTAACCATTTTCACGTGGCCTCGGCTTCCCATCACGCTGCCCCCCCCCTTTTTAATGGCAACCGGTGCACCAGGGCCAGTCGTTCCCCCTTCAAAACCTGGAAGTGCTACCAAATGACGTGTGTTCCTCACAGCAGAAAAAGCCTCGTCGGGAGAGAGCGGCGCGTTTAGGTGTGAAAGGTCAACGCCAGCCGTTGCCTGGCAGCCGGCTGATAAGGACTCAGGGTGCGTGTGGGCGTGCAAGGGGAAAAAAAAGTTCTTATCTGGCCACGTTTCTATTACAGGTGTGTGTGTGTGTGTGTGCGCGTTAATGTATGTTAATGAAAAAAAAGTCCCACCAACGAGAGTCAACGTGGGACAGGGGGGGGGGGGGGCGATGTCTGTTATCTTCTGCAGCCATTAAGCGGCTTAAGCTGATTGCGGTCAACTTGTAATGAATTCCCCCTCTGCGTGACAAATGGGGGGGGGGGCGGGCGCGTAAAAAGGAGGTGAGTGTGCGCCGTGCGGCTGCATGCATGCAGGGACGTGCATAACGTGCACTCCCCCCCCATGGCCACGGCCCACTCGGTCATCATCGTTATGGATGTCACCGCTCGGGCCGCATTTTCACGCCATCCCTCTATCACCTTGTTGACCCCCCCCCCTACAGAGATTCAGCTCATGTAATCCATGCATCCATTTGTGTCCTCTCACAGGGCTTAAACAGAAGGGGGTGGGGGGGGGGGGGCGCATTGACATGGTGGTGGTCAGAATGCACAAACATACAGTGCTTCATTAGTGTCGACTTCGGGCCTCTGGGGCTGAATGGAAGAGACCGGGGGCTCCGGACTTTTATTTGACCCTTTAGTTTTCGAATGAGAGGGTAAAAAAAATACAAATGTAGAAATTTTTTTTTTAAATCCAAGAAATACATGCAAAGGGTGAAATTTTGTGTTTTGGGGAAGGCAAAAAAGAAAAACACAAACCCCTCCAATGTCTTTATATGCCAAGTATTTCTCTGCGGAGGAGTCCAAACCCTGATAGTGGCTCGGGGGGGTTCATTAGGACGCGTTCCGCTAGCGGGATTTGGGGATCCGACATTGACTTTAGAATTTGGCATTCTAAAAACAAACCGAGGGTGGACAATTTATTTTGACTCATTCGTCCTCCGGCGACAAAAGGAGGCCTCGGTGGAGGGGGAGGTGTTTTTTTTTGGGGGGGGGGGGGGTGGATACCTTCGCCTTGAGAAAATAAGATGTGGCACACGGCTCCTCGCTCTCCATCACAATTCATTCATCACACCCTCATAGCATTAAGGCCCCCGTGGAAGCTGTTGTTGCCGCTGTTGTGTTTAAAATGATTTAAAGTACCCTTGGTGAAGGTCCAGGGGGGTGTTTAAACATTAGCCATAAATTGTGATGGAGAGAAGGAGCAGATCTTCTTCCCTCAAGACTCAAGCGATGCTTTCTTGCATCTCAGATGTTACGTGTGAATATAAGGTTGGATCTACTCACACCAGAGCCCAATCAAATCCTCTGTTTACATATGTGTATAATACCAAAATGTCACCGGCCCTGCTCCACACACCTCAGTATTTCATTTCCATCTATTTATGCATAATGTAGAGCTGTTTTTTGGTTTGAGAATGTTCTTCCTCCAGCGCACTGGATGTGTTTAACTCAGGCAGCAACGTGTGTCCCCGCGGTGTGAAAAACCACGTGTCCTTCTCTCTGTCTTCTCTCCATTTCTGGATCTTGGCACGTGTTAAACCCTGAGACATAACGCCTTCCGTGTGAGCTCAGAGCTCTACTCTCTGAACGTGGTTTTGTAAAACCTGCGGCCCGGCGTTGTGAGGGTGTCACACATGCACAGCTGCTGCTCACTGGTCACCCTGGTTCCATGTGTCCTTGGAACCAGGTTGATCGAACAGTGTGAAACATCAGGCTTTTTTTTTCCTCCCTCTGCATTCAGGCCATTTTCTTGGCTCAAGCAAACCCACATTGACAGTTCACAGTGATGCGTGTTGTTGATTCTGGAAACATTTCTAATCTTTTTATCTCTTGTGTGCCAGCATTTATCATTTAGCAACAAAAACACACCGTTGCTACTGATGTGGTGCCTGGAATCCGGAGATAAGATCAAGCTGTCAGGTGAATCTCACCTTTTCATTAGAAGAGCTGCATCACAGAGATGAATACACTTTTTGGTTGGTTGGTTTATTTTGCCTCTTCTGTGTTTGATTATGATGAAGAAGAAGCTACTTTTATGCTCTACATGCGAGCCACAGGGAGGTGGCCGTGGTCAAAAAGTAGTTGTACATTTAAAGTAGTTGTACATTTAAAGTAGTTGTACATTTAAAGTAGTTGTACATTTAAAGTAGTTGTACATTCCGATCGTTTGGACCCAGGTGAACCTGCCGATTCGGAGCTAACTGCTAACTGGAGCTTTCCAGGAGAGACATCTGCAGCACAACACATAGATGTATTTGACATTCCGGCAGCGCTTTACGCTCATTGTATAAATGGACATTACATTCTGGCCAGATGTTGCACTGCTGGACCTTCAAGGTTTAGCGCCAACCCTTCAGACCTCGCGTGTGTGTGCTCGTGCATCTTATACGCGGAGGCACTGACACCCGGAATGGTTTTGATCTGACGGACCACAGCTTGCAATGCGGATGGTTTCAAGCTGTTTAACTTCAAATACGGGAACGAAATCCCGGCGTTTGTCCTGGGAGAGTTTTGGCTCTGGAATGTGTCATCTCAGACCAAACGAGAATAAACACAAAGTAAAACTCAACGGACGCAGGAGCTCTCTGTTTCTCAATAAATCCAACTCATTCAATGCGAAAGAAGAGTCGGAATTCTATTTTGCTTTATGCTTTTTTCTGTGATGTGATGTCACCTTTGTATTTCTCTCTGTTAGGAGGTTGTCAGCAATACGAATGTAAATTCACTTCAATCTTTGTTTCTCTTGACATAAAATAGTTCAACTTAAGTAGCTCTGTTTGTTTTTTCTGTTTGTTACAAAAGAGGGTTTTGGAGACGCAAAGTGTAAGAAGAACAAGGTTCCGGCGGGCCTTTGTGTGTGATGATAAATGACTTCCATATTCCCCAAATTAAAGCCACAGATGTGTTCTCCACATGCAGAGGCTCCTGCTGTCGGATGTGCTGCAGCCTCACCTACTGAGAAACAAAAAAAAACACTGAGAAAATGGAAAAAGCTGAGGGACTTTCACATTTTTTTCGCTATTTAATTGAAATGATTTCACATTTTCCACCATCATGCATTATTAATTCTGGTGGAGGCCCCCGGAGGACGTGAAATCATTTTTAATCTCATCACCTTCAAACCTGGGAGCGCTAATGTTGTCAGGATTGCACCTGCAGTGACTGCGGCGTTTACCACGTTGTGTCTGGAAGACTCGCCGCCTCATTTGCAACGACGGATTACTGTTTTGTTTTTTTCAAAGACTCTCTCTCAGCAAGCTGTTTTCTATTTCAAGTATGTTGGAACCAAACTGAGCCTTTAAGCAGGTACGAGTAAATCAGACAATAGTGGGTGGGTTTGTGCTTCCTTTATTTGATCTTTTCAGGATTGGAGGATTCTGGCCTCCAACTGGGGGGGGTTTCTGTTCTGCAGGAATCCTCACAGCCAGCTCAGAGCAGGAAGCAGAAGTCTTTGTCTGACACGTCGTTAGCGAGCCACACACTTTGAATGTTACCTCTTTATTTCCTGCTTCCTCGTAGCTTCGGCCTGCAGCGATCCTATTTGGAGAAGTGTGTGACTTCTAAACCCGGAGCTGCCGTGGGTTTTTTCGATCCGGCTTTACCTGTTCGCAGTAATGTAAGTTAGACCATTCCGAGAAATAAGTAAAAATATCATGCGTGTATTCAAGCCTCCTGTTAGCAGTCTGTGTGTTCGTGTGTGTGTGTCTGTCTCTAGAATGTACTGATACTCAACAGTGTTACAACACGAGCTAATGTGGGAAAATTTAAAAATGCAATGCTGCCCCGAAAACGATTATTATCCAGTTACTACTGAGTTATTATCACATAGAAAGGATTTCTCTACATCTTTAATAAATTATGGAGGAGTTGAGGTCATGAGGCCAGATATGACCCTCACAACATCGGACACAGTGGACTTTACAGGCCTGTAGCTGTGTGGACAAAGATAGATATGGACCCTGTAGAATTGGACCCAACGTAGATCATCTTAATGCTGTGCATACACTGAATAAACGAAACCACGGACCCAGGTGAGCCTTTGTCCTCGATGTAAAAAGGCTTTAATTTCTGTAAGTTTTACCTCATGTGGAAACAGAACTTGTCTGACCCAAAATGCCCCGAATGAGTCCCCTCCCCAAGCCTGACCACATTAGTTTGATCAAAAAACACTGACACGCACAAACCTCCGGGGTCATCCGTCAGCGCCATACCAGCTCGGAGATGGAAAGGACGACGTCAAATATTAACCCCCGCGACTCCTCCCTCAGCGGTGGATGGGGGCAGGGCCGGTCTCACTCTGCACCCACTTCCACGCGAGAGTCCATAAAAACTGATTGCACCAGAAAGGCTGGTATTTCAAAGGGAACCAGCAGCAAAAACGTGTTGCTCCAAGATCACTTCTGTTTTGTTCTGTTTGTTGACGATGTCGGCGTTTGTATTTGTGCGTTTGTTGCCCATATTGGAAAAAGCCATTGCAGCGCACTGACCCCCCCCTGTGTTGATTTCTCTGGTTCCCAAATGGGCGCCCGGTAGGGAGCTAACAAGTCGAGGACAGTCTGTCCCAGCAGGGGGGGTGGAGGGGGGGGGGCGCCGACAGCGACAAAGCACTGTGGACGAAACACTCAACCTTTTCCAATTAGGAGGCGGAAGGTGCCAGAAGGTTAATGAAAATAGAATCCGCCTTTTTTAGCTTCTCGTTCTTCCGCTCTTTCTTTAGCTTTCAACACCTTGCACACACACACACACACACACACACACACACACGCACACGCACACACACACCTTTTGAGAAATCAACACATCTGCGAGTTTGCACAATTACGGCGCATTTTCTCACATGCAAATTCTCATGAATGAGCCGTGCGGTCGGGGGAGGCGGATCGTTTTTTTCTTCACCTAGCCCGATCGGGGGAGGGAGGGGGGGGGTCGGGGGGCGTCGGAGTGTGTGTTAAGCGTCACGCAGTGTGTTCCCGTGGGAGATTAACCAGGGGAGGTGGGGCTCATTTGGGGTTGGGGGAACCTTGAGGCCCTTCCCTAAAACATCTGCGAGTGATTTGGTCAGACGGGGCCCTGGACAGGGGTTGGAGGAGGGGGGAGACGGGTTGGGCTGTAACGTCGGCTTTAAGGGAGGTCGCTTCACATGTGACTCCGTGGTTATTAACTGATGTACTAATTCAGCTCTTACACGCTCTCTTCTCGCCAGCCGCCCCCACACAATTATTTCCCTTCTGCCTCGGTGCTTTACGGTCTCGAACATCTGGGCCTGCATGCGGGAGACATTGTTTTTCCAATGATATCACTTGGCAACAGTAATCCCACTTAAGCACTGGCGTTTGGTTTGTTGTTTTTTTGTCGACCATCCTGTTATCTAATCATTTTTCACCGTCTTTTTAATCAACTCGTTCGCTACTACACGACGACGTGCACGTCGGCAAAAGATGCTTTAAATGACCCGCTGCTTCGCTCAATGCACGCAAAACGAAAACAGCAAATGTTTACCTTTTCGACTGTTTCCGCGGTTGCTACTGAGGCATCGCAGAGCGTCCACTTCGTCCTTTCATGACTGATGATTCATTCCATTTATTTCCTGTTTAACTGCGAGCGGGAACTAGCGCTATAGTTTTCAAGAGCCAAGGAGTCCAATAAAAACAACAAGTGGCAATAAGCTGCCCTGCCCACGGTGCTGCTGCGGCGTGACTCATTTCATGCCGTTATTTTCCCCCCTCAGCAGAAGAGTAGCAGTAATGAGTAAACAAGGCCTCGTGTTACTGAGACGGCGGGATGATGATGCAAAGCCAACGAGGCCGAGCAACGGCGCGCATTGTTATTCACCGAGAACTTTTATTTCTGGGGAATTGCAGCAGTTTTTCCTTTTCTATTCAAATGCGCCCGAGAAACGGTTTAAGAGCCCCGGGGAAATGCGGTGGAAATCTCATTACAGTGTACACATCCTGGGGAAGAAAAAAAAAGAATGTTAGCCGCGGGGCCAAATTAAACGCCTTCTCCTGAATCGCAATAGGCTTGTTAGGATTTTGGTGTTGAAATGTAGCTCAGGGTGTGTGGGAGGAGGAGGGGGGAGGGAGGGGGGGGGGGGGGGAAGGGGGAGGAGCCAACAGTTCGGCCGCCGCCCGACTGCTGCTATGACAAGCGGGGGGGGGGGGGGGTCAAACGGTCCCCTCTGCAGCAGCACCTTCGTGGGCCCAGTGGTTATGAGTGTAGTCCGAAGCACATTTGGCAGGTGTGCGCACATGTTAGCGCGTATTTAACACGCCAACGCCCAAATTAAACCAACAGCCCTTTGACATGGAGACGGACTGGCAAGAAAAAGAATGAAAGAGTGAAATAACAAGATGGGCGTCTTGTGGAAAATGACTTTGACTGCAGAGGACTAAATGGAGTTTGTTTCAGTCATCTGTTTATCCGCCAATGATTCAGAGCTCTGTTTATTATTAGAAGTCCATTAGCTGTCTTGGTTCTCTGGTGTCGCTGATACTGTATGACTTGTATTCCTTTGATGAAAAAGTCAGTATTCTTTAAAATACTAATATGTAGAAACTGCACAAATGAACTGCACCCGGTCCAACCAACCTTGAGGAATGACACCATTGCAAATATTCAGCACCTCTTGTAAAATACTCCACAACAAATTCACTCACGCTTGAGTAACACTTGCGAAAAGATACAGCGTCCAGGCTGTTTTATCAAATCACTGGGCTCCTAAAAGCTAAATTGTTTCAGAGAAAGTGTTTATTTAGGATTCGTTTGTAGAGCCGTGTGTTCTCAGTAAGAATGAATGTGTGTTTAGGTCGGAGTGCCGCGGATAAGCTGCAGCAAGAAATCCTCAAGAGACATTATTCGTGTTTTATAAAAGCCGCAAGCAGCCAAACGCGTGGGTGCGGAGCACGGCTGGCTGTTTGTCTTTAAATCCCTCAAAGTCTCGGGAGCCGAATAGCAAAAAAAAAACACCTAGTGATTTCTGGGTCAATTAACATTCCAGTGTCATTTCACAGAGAGAGCGGCCCGAGAGGGGGGGGGGGGGCATTATGGGATGACAGATGCCCACAACACACCGCCGTGTCCTATCAAACGGGCTTTACCAACCTGGAGATAAAACCCCACGGGCTTTAGCTGCAGGACGTGAAACGCCACTGAGGACAAGTCATGGCTTCTGTTTATGGTCGGGAAGAGAGAGAGAGAGAGAGAGAGAGAGACGGTGCACAGCCCGCCTTCGGGAAACAGACATGTGAGCATTGAGAGGTGACCTTGAGTGAACCCGCCGCGTCTCACATGGACCCACGGCGCGCCAGCGAGGGCCGGAGCGGAGACTCTGTCAGCGGGTCGGCGTTACTGACCGAGCCGCCCGATCCGACGCAACGAAAGAAGCATTGTGGGGAACGCGTGGTTTTTGTAAACACCTGATGTCAACAAAGGAAAACGACTCCCAACTGCTGACTAATCACAAGCCCCACTGCGGAGGACCGTGATGGGGTTCTGTTTGGGCCCGGCCGAGCGTCCCCTCGGGTTGAGTCAGGTCGTGGCCCCTGGGATTGGAAAGAAAAAATAAATAAATAACGCAAATGCAGAGTAACGGATGCAGCAGAACTGGCTTCAACGTCCCGCTCGTGTTCGCGGCTTCCTTTGAAGCCGCGGGGTGCAAGTTGTGAAATGTTTTTGCTCTTTGCTCTCCGCGTCGGGTCGGTTCCAGATGTTTGCTAGGTGAAGTCAGTGTGGGTTCGCAGCCTGTGGGAGAGGTCGGTTTTGGGAAAGGAAAAAAAAAAAAAGCTGTTCCAGCTGATTAGTCATGTGGGAGGAGCGGGGGGGGTTCGCGTCTCGTAAGATGGAGGGCCTCGCCGCTCTCACACGGATGTCAAGAGACGGGTTGAAGGTCGCGGCGTGGGTCGATGTTCTTTGGGATGATAAATAAATAAATATGGACACAGGAAAGGCGGGGTGTGAGCGCTGTGCAGACAATGCGCTTAATTGTCATTTAAAGGGACAGTCCAAAAAAAACCCCAACATCATTCCCTCTTCCCCCCCGTGGAGCTACGCTGTAAATGTAGACGGTTTTGGGGTTTAAGCGCTGATTAACTTCCAGGAATTTCTTCAGATCCGGAAAAGTAACCAAGTGTGGAGGACAGTGAAAAATGAGAAGCAATGGAAGGGGGGAGGGGGGGGGGGGGGCGGCGCAGTTGTGGGAAAAGTGCAAATATAAGCAAGATAAAACGACATTCTTTCAAGCACATTGACCCTGTTAAGCTACCGTGTATCATGCTGAATCCCCCTCGGTTCTCAGGCGCCATTAGCCATTAGCACTGAGGCGCATGTCTGTTATCACACTCCAACACACTCGGGCCAAGGTTTACATCCCCGCACTTTATGGCAGTGCACTTTCCAGCAATTTAAACCGCGGCAGATTAAACAAAGTCCACTCTTCACCCTTGGAACCATGTGACAGTAGTCACAAGGTAACGCCGGCAGGTGCACAAGCTCAACGCCTTTCTCTTCCCTTTTCTCCCCCCCGACGTCGTCACAAACGCCCTCTCTTCTCCCCCGGGCTGGACATTTTCATCTCTCTGCTCGCGCTCTGACCCATTTCTGTCCCCGCCTCGGGGGAATCCACCGCAAAGGAATATTTGCCTGCTACTTTTTTCAAAGGGCAAACTCATTTTTGCACCCAAATTGTCTGTCATTTCACCTTCTCCTCAAGACGTTGGGATGGAGACGGGTGAAGAGCCCTCCTCTCTCCTTGACTTTTCTTCTTCTCTAGCCTTATGTGTGGGTCCCCCGCACACAGCCGGGGGCCACGGAGAGCGCGCGGCGCCCAGCAGAGCCCCTGCACGCCGCCCGGCTAAATCCTCCCGCTAATCTCCAATTAAAACGGGCGATAATAGGTGTTTGCCCAACTCAGTGCCCACCGCTGCACGCTCCGCTCCCTGCAACCTTCCATCCAATGTGTCACCGGGGGGGGGGCTCAAACACACACACACACACACACGCACACAGACACACACATGCGCGCACACCCCATCTTCTCCCGAAGTGCCCCGAGGGCTTGACCTAGATGTTGAGCCCACTTCACACACTAATTTCTGCCAACACAAAGGGGGATTAGCTGAGATTAGGATGACAAGGTCGGAGGATGGGGAAGTAGCTGGCGGAGGCCAATTATAATTACTGTCCCAATAAAAAAAATAGACTGTGGCTAAACCTACAGGGGCCTGCTGTTTGACCACCTTATGGCGCGGCGCTTCCTTTGTTCTGCCTTTGAGGATATTGAGCAACTTTGATTCCAAGCGGTCACCGCACACACACACACACACACACACACACACACACACACAGCAGTAATCCAAACCCTGTGCCAAACAAGGATCTTAAACGGAGAGAGCTCTCCTCAGTCTAAACTGCATTTCCCATTGTTTTCCTTAGCGTGGGTCGGTTTGTTCTCTTCTTGCATTGTTGCGGTAGTCCTTCCACACGCAGGTTGTGTTCAAAGGGCGGTTTACGCCGCTTAACCAAGTCATTTTCCTCCAACACATCCCACATGTGGATCACATGTGCGCTACCAGTTGCATCCATTAAATGCATTTAAAAGTAAATAAGGACCCTTTCAAGTGTTTAAAAGTAGGGATCACTTGACAGGATGTACATTTCTCCAGCTCCATCTCCTCTACTGGCGTCCAAATGAAACAAAAACATCTGTAAGGTGAAGCTCTCCTCGTCGCCTCGCCCCGCCTGGGCTCGCTGGCTGCGTCTTGCGGCCGCTTGGCGGTGCGTTGGAGGCGCGTGTTCGCGGTGGCCATGTTGGTTTGTGTGCGTGTGGTCCACTGCTGGACGAAAGGAGCGGCGGAGGAGAGGCCTTTCATCCTGGCTCGAGGACCAATCCCTTTTGTGTGAATGAATGCTAAAAGTTTAGGGGGGTCCCCTGCCGTGGGGGGCCCGCGATGTGGCTTCAGAGCCCCCACTGGGATGGGGGAGGTGGGGGGGGGGGGGGGGGGGGAATGTCTGTAAAGCACAGATAACAACCTGCCACGGGGGAAGGTGGGCAATGGATGAAACAGTCAAAATCCCAACCAGCTGCCAGACATCCTGCAATATTTAGCTAATTACAAACCCAGTGGGCCTCCTGCCCCCCCCCCCCCCCCCACTTACTGCTGTCCCAGCTTCACCTCAGCTACATCTTTGAGCCAGGCGTTTACTCGAGGAGGCTCTGCTAATTAATGAAAGGGAGTGAGAAATGCAACTTCAAACCGCAGTCTGACTTCAAGTGCTCATAAAAACGCCTGAGCCCCCTCGCGCTCGTTCATTAGCCCGCGGCTAGGCTACCTCGCATCGGCACCGCGGCGGGTACGACGGGGTAATTAAGAGTCGGGATCTGTTCTCTCTCTCTCCTAATCTATAAACAGGGTTTCAGAGAGTGAAGCATTGCAGTCTGAGGTCGACATGTGTTACTAGACCACCTTTATTTAATACTGTAGACTTGAGTAATGCAGTTTTATGCTACTTTTTCACAAGTTACATGTCATATTTGAGAATAACAGAACACTACTTGCTCAAATGACCCAATATTGATAAAAGAAAACTTTTTTTTTGTCTTTCTTTCCCCATTAATCATCATTTACGACCCTCCACAATTCTCTACATTTCTACATATTTGTACTCTGAAGGCCCTTTTCCATCACTGTTCATTTTGAAGGATATTTCAAAAGCATCCAAAGGAAAAGGCCAGCTGAAGGAGGAATGGAAGGAGATATCAATGCCTCGTTCCCCCTTTCAGTAATTAGAAGGCCGGAGATAATTGATTGTTTTGGCTTCCCATTCACGTCAGGAGTAAATACCGCTCCTTCAAAGCCCTCCCGTCCCACCTGAACTCCAGAGCCCCCCCCCCCCCCCCTCCTCAAACCACACCCGAGTGAAAATCCAACATGACGGCAGAAATTGCAGGGCAAATGCCTTTGAGGCTCGCTGATTAAAAGACCCGACAACCTCCTTTCAAAGGGAACGCAACCCCCGTGTTGTGAGCACACCGCCTGCAGTGACTCACCCCAAACTGTTATTACTTCTACCTTCGCCGAAGCCGCGCGGCGTTTCATCTTCCCTTTGCGGTTGGTGCAGCAACGAGATAAAGCCCCGGGATCGCTGAGGTGAGCTTAAGTGGCCCTAAAAGCGTAGCCTTAGCGGTTAATAAGTATGTTCTAATGCCCCCCCCCCCCCCCCCTCCCGAAACACGCCTTATCAACATAAAGGCCGATAAAAGCCCCGGGATATCCACAAGGGTGAAGTGCTGTTTTTATTCACAGGCTCATAAATCTGCAGCAGTCAGAAAATAAAAAATGAGAGTTTGTTTCCAGGAGGGTTTTTCAGCGCGTTGTTTAACACAACACGTCAACCTCCGAGTCCCCCGGTACTTTGTCTTTGTCTAAACTAAGATGCTAAACAATTTACCTTCTAAGCATCAGTTAAGCACAAAGTAGGATAACAAGTAGAAAAAAAAGGCACATAGCTAAGACCTTTGTACTTCAGCGTGAAGCTAAACAAACTGCAGCTGTTTAGCTGAGCATCCGTCTGGTGACAGAAGCTAGCATTTATGCTAAGCTAAGCGGCTGTGAGAGAGCACTGCTGCACATGATGTTCTCGTGTAACTATGAGCAAGAAAGAAAATACAAATACTTCCCAGAATATCAAACTGAGATCTTCCCGGAGCGGCCCGAGAGGAAAGTGGTCAAGGGTCAAGGTCGGTGACGTATTTGTTGCACCCTTGTGTTCAATTAGCCGCTGCGCTTTTTTTTCCAAATGTCCTCATCTGATGGAAAAATTACTGGGGGGGGGGGGGGGGGCGGTAAGCAACACAATCAGCAGGGGATCATTCCCTCGGGCAGCCACAAGGGTTTAAGGAGCGGTCGGGGGGGGTCAGCGGGATCGTCCGAGCAGGAGGCCGGAGTAATGACACAAGTGAGAGACAGAGGCGGGGGCGCCGGGGGGGGGAAGAATGATGAGAAAAAGAAGAGAGCAGCCATTGTGCGACCTCCTTAGACTTAATTACCTCTCATCCATTTTCATTCAGCCTTCTCACGATAACGCGCGCGGGGGGGGGGGGGGGGAGGGTGCATGCTGCGGAGGATAAACAGAGGACTAATGAAATGTTTTTTTCAAAGCGCGTGACACGTTTAAAATAACTCTGAGGAGAAACAGAGATGGGCAGAGTGATCTTTTTCTTTCCCCGCAAGGAGAAGATCTTCGCTTTGAATTTCATTTCGGGCACAACTGACAGCCAGAGCAAAGCGGCCCGGCGACACAGCAGGCCCTGCGGCCCGATTGGTCCTCAGCCGCCCGCCTGAATGCTGATGTCACTCAGAGGTCAGAGAGGTCGCTGCCCGCTGGACGCCTCTCTCATTTCAAAAGTGTGTGTGTGTGGAAAGGTTTGAAGCAGCTCCACCTTGCACGGTTCAATCTTTGGATTTTCTTATTTCATGGCCAGGGGATGGCTTAAGAGCTCACCTGGCTTCACCTGCACCTCCACCCAGCTGATGAAATCCTTCAGAAATCCTCAGGGATGTGTGGTCTCTTCTGCCTGGATTTGTGCAACTGTGCGTGTGCAATCTAACGACAAACTATTTACAAACTGAGCAATCATTTTGCGCAACGAGGATTCAACAAAAGTTGTCAAGTGCATTCCCGGTCATTTTGATTTATTTAGGAAACATTCTGGGAATTTGCTATATTTTTCCTTCGCGGTGCAGTGAGTGGACATCCACATGTAGCTTCTCTGTCTGCATGCGCGCCCATGTGTGTGTGTGTGTGTGTGTGCGTTTTGTGTGCGTTCGCATGGCTGATCCGCGGCCAAAGGCCTGTGTTGCCAGGCGACGGTGTGACATGTAGGTACATTGTTTTTTTTGTGGTTTTTTTTCATCCCACTCAGCCACACATACAGGCGGCCACACAGAATACGAGGCCCCGTCCGGTGTGTGTGTGTGTGGGCGTGTGTGTGTGTGTGTGTGTGTGTGGGTGGATAAGACCCATTTCCTGGCGGACAGGAAATTCAACTTCCTGTCTGGATTAATGGGGAGAGGGGGGGGGGGACTGTTGGATCACACGGGGTCACTGAGGGGCCTCCCGCACACAGAGCTCCCACATTTCACGTCGTAAGTCAACCCTTTTTTTTTTCTTCTTCTTTCTGTTCTGGTTCTCTGTTCCCGGGAAAAAGGCTCGAGAAAACTCATCCTGCGGCAAAGTCGTCTGGGAATAACGCAGACACCGTATTCAAGAGAAGATTTTTGGTTTATCTCTCACGACGAGGGTCTGGATCCGGTAAAAACTGGTGTTTCTCAACCTCGAGTGACCCGGTCAGCTTGCCAGAGGACAGAGACACTGAGCAGGCCCTCCCCTCCCCCCCCCCCCTCGGGTTCTGCAGGAATGCGGCGAGCAGAGTGTGCGCTGCTGCCACTCACTAATGGGACGTGAGACTTTTTTTTTTTTTTTTACTGATTCGAATTTGCGAGAGGAAGTGAGCGGGGAGGAAGCAGAAAGAGAGAGGTGCTTTTTTTTTCGTGTTCTCCTCCAGCCCCCACAGTTTGCAGATAAAGGTTTTCCGTTGCCAAGGTGACTCGACGGGAGAAAGGGAAAGTATCTGGCTGCGTTTTTTTTTTTTTTTAAAGCTAAGAAGCCAGAGGCCACAGATAAGATGATTTCAGTCCCTCCTCCGCAGACATGATGTACTGATGATGTTTTCTCCACACTGAGGACAAAGACACGATGCTTTGCAGTCAAGAGGAAAAAACTCTTATGTTTATTAGCCATGAATTTCACATTGTGAAAAGAATGTACAAAATAATGCCGTAAAAAGTAGAAAATAAATTCTTACATGACAAAAGAAAAATGAAACCGCCTCGTTTACATCATTGCGCCGAGGCAGGGTGCTTTGCTCCTATCGGCGCCACGAGGATAAGCAAAGAGCAAAAGGAGGAATGGGAAATGCCACCCGGCAATTAGGTGCAAATTGAGGGGTGGGGGGGGGGGCATTCATTCCTCGCTGTTGCCAGGGGAGACTGGCGTTCTGTGGGAAATAAATGCTGCGATCTGATTGATGGGGCCAAAGGGCCTGTTTTCAGTGGCCGGAGCGGGTCAACCATCACGGAGCCCCCAGGGGCCTCCACAGAGGGGCCCCCCGAAATGGCCAATGAAAGGGTGACATTTTGTGTTGGCTTAGCAGGAATTTACAGAGCAGTTTATCGATGTGCCATAACAGGTTGTATTTGTTTGATGAATACGCACAAAAGGACATTCGAAAAAAATAAATATATACACGTTACCCCTCACATTGAAATTCAACGGCTTCATTATAATTCAATTGCAAAACGTCAGGTCACATAGACAGACATATAGACAAAAACACTGGACTTAGACTCACTCAAATATTTCATATACAAGCGTTTTAAGACAATCTTTCTTTTTTGGTCTTTGGGAACTTGCAATGTTTTTGTTCTTTTTTTTTGTGTGTGTGCATCATTGACACGATGATGAAAAGCACTGCGGTGTCTGCCCTTATCAATGCACAGCTTACTGGACTCAACTCTTTCTCAACCAAAGGGTGGAGAGGGCTCGGGACATCCAGCTGTCTCTGGGACAGCCGGAGGACCGTCCCATTGCTGTCCTATGTCCTACCAGCAGCTTTGAGGGTTCATAATCTTGTGTTTTGTTGGTGCAGTTGGGGCCGTGGCGGGAGGATTTAAGACAGGTTTGGACCCCACGTTAAAAAAATGTAAATTTCTTTCACCCCCCCCCCCCCCCCCCCGCCCTTTCGGTCTTCTTCCTCGGGGCAGCGAACCCCTGCGGCCTCAACTGCTCCGAGCCATTCTTCCTCCCCCGCACATACTCTGAGTGAGGTTCACCGCTGTCTCTTGTAAAAGAAAGTTAAAATTCCTCCTGGGGGGGAAAAAAAAAAACGGAAATTGTGCAAAGTGCAGCCCAACACTTGGCCATGCATGACATAACCCGAACATACAGTCGCTTAAAAAAACAGGCAGGCAGAGTAGAAATAAATAGGATTAAAGATATTAACATAACAGAGTAAGCATTGTCATATAAATTAAGATTACATTGCAGCAAGTTAAAAGAGAAACTTGATTTCTTCTCAGTTTAGATTAAGGTGACAAGATTCTCCGCTACGAGTGGACATGCTGTGGTGAAGGGTTCAGCGGAGCAGTTGCTTTTTTTTTTTTATCAGAACAACACAAGCGCAGCCAGCACCGGCTTTTACAGCAGGCGAGTGTACAGCTGAAGCGCCCCCCTTCCCCCGCGTACAGCGGGGTCGGTTTAACTCAAAGGTGCCGTTAATGCGTAGCTGGGAAAAACAGCAAGCGCGTAAGGTCGTGACCCTTTAAGCAGCCGCATCCACGGATCCACCCGGATACCCCCCCCCGTCCCCCTCCTCAGCTGGCGTTGGTCGTCAACGCGTCTACTCGCAGTGACAGAAAACTGCCTTGGCCTTCACGGGGTGAGGAACACTCGTAGGTTTGTCGTTTTCAGGCTCAAGGCTTCGACGAAGAAAAGAGTCACGAGGGGTCAAACAAAAAAAGCTTTTTAAGATAAGAGAAGGTGGAGATTTGCTCCTTCATTGTGTTTTTTTTTTTTTTTTATATAAATCAGCTACATTCAAACTGAGTTCTGTTCTTTAGCACACCACTCATTGCATTGTCCCTCCTTCGATCTTAATAGACTTTCCATCATGCTATACGTTGCAGCCTCAATGAAGATTTTTTTTTTTTTTTTTTTTTTCATAAAGAGAAAACATCAATAAAAGCCTCACGAGCCTCTCGTCACTAATTGGGGGGGGGGGGTGGGGGAATGCAGGTTGCGTGATATGTTTGCAGTCCTCGTATTGCAGCGTGAAAGCGCTGAGGCTCATATGCCAGATGTGCACGAGGGTCCGAGTTCGTTTGGTTTGGTTTGGTTTTGCCTCCGCGTCCTTTTCCTTGGGAAATGAGAGGCGACGTCCTTCCAGTGACGTGTGACCAGCCTCTGCCCCCCCTCTCTCTGCGACATCGAGATGAACGCCGGCGTCTGTGCGATACTGCCCGATGTGTCTCCCTCAGAGGAAGATGACGTGTGCTTCTTCTTCACAGTTGGGAGTCCAGTAGATAAAGCAACAACAACAAAAAAGCGGCATCTGAAGGAGAGGAAAAGAAGAAGAGGCGGATAAATGACTCAAAAGTACAAAAGGAATCAACATTTCAGTTCCTGCTTTCTTCCGTTACAAAGAAAAAGCATTGCTGAGGCGTCCGCTCTGTATCTCCTGTTGATTGCTTGACTCCGCCCACTCCATTCAGCCCTTTATCGGCTCCTTATCTCGCCCACATCCGACTACACATTTCACACCTGGGTGTTTTTTTTTTTTTTTCCCTCCCTTTGACCCTTTTCAAAGCTTTTTACTTAACATGTAGGCCTCCTTATCTTTAGACTCTACCGTGACTAAAACACTAGCAAACCGTAGCACTAACAAATGGTAGCACTTAAATCGTACTTATAATGGCACTTATCTATAACATGTTTTGAAACTGCTTATTTTGATGAAAATGTTGTACTTTCTTGTTACTTGTTCTTCTGAGTTTGCATCTCTATGTGGAAATGCACTTATTGTAAGTCGCTTTGGATAAAAGCGTCAGCTAAAGGACATGTAATGTAGCCAGATGAGGCTGATCGGACCACCAAAGTGAGGACTGACTCATTTGTTGTGATGCTAAATTTGTTCTGCAAATGTGTTGTTGTAATATGAGCACATCAAATGAATATATTCTTTTGGTTTCGGCTACTTTGTGTGTAAATAACTACGTATATATTTGAAATTGTTGCAAAATGTGGCCGCAATGCCGCATAAAGAGAGGCAGTTAGTTGGATTTTCTCCGTTTCTTATTGAGCGAGAAAAAAAGAAATCGTTCTATTGCTCCCCTGGGAAAAAAAAAAAAACCCCAGAGAGAACTTCTTCTTTCTCTCCGCTACAATCTCCTTCTGTGAGGTCTTACATGCTTCCTTTTCCCCCCTTTCATTCCTAAACCAGCCAGCCTCCTTTTCCACTCCTGCACATTTCGTCTTTTCACACGCGCTCGGTGAGGAGTCAGTTGCCATGGCAGGCAGGCGCTCCGGAAAAACAAACCGCGCATCAAATCAGTGGCAGGATTACATCCTCCTCCGAGCACTGTGTTGCATCGGCTTGGAGGTGGTTCCAACTAGCCTCCACTTCTCAGAGACGAAGTCACGGGAAAAAACAAAAAAGGTGGGAATAATAATGAGCCTTAACAAATATTTCATCCCGCTTCCCCCGGCGTTATCAAAATGGGACGCGGCGACGGAGTCTCTCCTTGGCTTTTCCCCCTCCGGAGGCTGAGGCCGAAGCCTTCTTTTCAATAAACTCAAGCCTCGTGAAAAAAGCCCCGGCTGCGTGGGGGACATCGGTGTGACGGGTCTAGATGTGATGAGATTGCGACCCTACGGCACGAGAGAGAGAGAGAGAGAGAGAGAGAGAGAGAGACTGGCGTCTGACCTGTTCAACGTCACGGCAAGGGAGGCGGGGGTTAGAAGGTCATGTGATGCCACTTCTCTCTCTCTATGTGTCACCTCCACTTGCGGCTCGCAATGAATGGCTCCCCGACGCCTGCGCGAGTCGCGAGGCGCGAAGACCGTAACCTCGTTCAAAGGGAGGGCGACCGAGGGTGGATTAGCCGAAGCTGAGGCTTGTGGCTTGTCTAATTGGCAGAGCCCCCCCCCCCCCCCCCTTTTTCCCATTAGAGGGATTTCCCCCACAGGAGCAATAAAAGTATCCTATTCTCTTTCAATTACCCTCTCTGTCCTCTGGCCCGTCCCCACAGCCACATAACTCACTTAACTAATGCACACAAGCCCCTATCTATCGTCTATCCTCTTCCTCCTCCTCCTCCTCTCCCCCCTCGTCTCCTGCCCGTAGTTTAGGAAATGTCAAAGCTTGAAAGACGGGACAAACGCACATCAGAGTATCCGATCGATGCTGATCAATCTCACAGCTTGTCAGAATGAGAATGAGCAAGTTTACTCGTTTGCAAATATACATTTCAGTACATTTCTTGGTTCCATTTTTGTATGTCTTTGACCTATTTATCCTTCGATAGACTGGAACCATCACAGCCCAAATTGTATGGATGTGAAGTGGTAAATATCTGCCAACTTATCTATATTTATAGATGTGTGTGTGTGTGTGTGTGTGTGTTTGTGTGTGTCCAGATTTTCTGCGATCAAAATACTAACATTGATTCTCAAATAACAAAGAAAATGCATTAAATACAGTAAAATGCAATAAAATATCAGTGTGATTGTTTAGATAAAACTGTCGATCAAGAGGGGTTTTTTTTTTCTCTCTTCTTATTTAAAACCTAAACCTTCCAAACGTTTGGTGTAATATTCCAGGTAATGTATCTCCGGGGTCCTGATCGGTCCAAACTTACCTTCGTGGAAAGAATGCAGGCGGGAGGCCCGGGGCTCACGCGGGCAGATGTTTCCAGGTGCTGACGAAAGCGGTGGGAATGAGCGAGTACGGCACGGTGGTGATGCTGTTCCAGGCGTCCAGCGCGGGGTCGTAGCAGTCCAGGGTTTTACACCGCTGCGTGCCGAAGTACCCGCCCACCACGTACAGCTTGTTCCCCGACGCCACGGCCTGGCAGCTCATCCGCTTGGCCGTCACGTCCCCCACTTTGGTCCACTGGTAGCTCTCGCTGCTGAACTTGTAGGCCGAGCACGCCGAGAACTCCGTGTCGCCGCCCATGACGAAGATCTGGTTCCCCAGCACGGCGGCGGCCGTGTAGCGCCACGGCTGCGGGCAGGAGGCGGGCACGGACCAGCGGTTCTCCTGCGGGTCGTAGCACTGCACCTTGGGGAGCTTGTCGTGGGTGACGCTTGTGCCGCCGAAGGCGAAGAGCTTGAGCTTGACGCTGACCACCGCCGCGTTGCTCACGCCCTCCCTCAAGGGGGCCACCATGGTCCACTTGTTCGCCGCCGGGTCGAACTGCTCCACCTGCTTGAGCGACACCGACGGCGACGCCGGCAGGCAGCCGGTGGCCGCCGTGTGACCCCCGACCACGTAGAGGCAGTGCTTCAGCTCCGCCGAGCCGTGGCCGAAGCGGGCGATGAGCATCGGCGCCGCCTTCGACCACTCCTCGTGGACGGTGTCGTAGACCCACACGTCCTTGGACACGCCGTTCTCCGAGCCCCTCCCGCCAGTGATGTACACCTTGCAGCCGATGGCGCAGGCGCTGAACTCCTTCCTGGGGCTGGGGATGTCAGCCTTGGGGATGATCTCTTTGGCCTTCTGGTCCACCAGGTACAGCTTGTCGCACATGAAGGTCTGGCCTCCCAGAAGAAACAGGGCGTGGCTGGTCTTCCTGGGCCGGGCGCACGGGCTGTTGACGACGCCGTCGTTCTGCAGGATCTTCAGCTTGCATCGGATGGCTTCGTCCACCAGCTCCTTGCTCTTGGGCTGGGAATTGATCAGCTCCTCTGTCGAAACGTTCTCCATGAGGAAGATGGCGGGCAGCAGGGCCAGACGGACAGTTCTCAGGAGCTGCGGGAGGTGGCAGTGCCTCTTCTCCAGGTCGTAGTTGATCCAGTTGAGGGCGGCTTCGTAAACCAGCCGCTCGTCTTCCGTCTCCAGCTCCTCGTGTGACAACAGCTGCACCACCATGTCCGTGGGCAGCTGGAGGAAGTCTTCCGTCTTGCAAATGGCGGGAAAGTTGCTGAGGCACATGCCCCAGGAGAGCTCTGACAGCTTGGTGCACTGGTGGGCATCGGACAGCAGGAGCATGCCGAGGCAGTTGGACGGGTGGAGGTTCCGCTCGAGGAACTCGGCGCAGGCGTCCCGGATGTCCTGAAACTCGAGCATGTCCCCGGCCTCCAGCAGGGACTCGGCGTTCTCCTCGTTGATGACCACGCGCGACGAGTACGCGTAGTCCAGCAGCAGCTCCAGAACCTCCGGGTGGATGGACTCGCGGAAGTTGACCTCGCTGGCCTCGCTCTCCCTCATGCCGGCGCTGAACATGGCCTCGAAGTAGCGGCTGCAGGCGGCCAGCACGGCGCGGTGGCACGGGAAGGAGCGGCTCCCCGCGTGGAGCAGCACGTCGGTGAAGAGCCGCTGCTGCCGCAGCGAGTTGAGGTGCATGAGGACGCTGTCCGCGTAGGAGGACTTGTGGAACAGGTAGATGTTCATGGAGCCTGTGCTGGCTCGGGATTTTCTGTTCTCATGGACGCACACGGACATTTTCATTGAATCCTGAAAGAGAAAAAAAACAAGAAAAATCTTTATTTAATGCGTTTTCATATTTAAGGTGCATTAAGGTGCATTAGATTAGAAAAAAAATAGCTTCGATTGTGATGCTGAGCCAACTCAAGAGGCCCTCTAGTTATGAGTCACAGCCTCATTCCCCCTCCTCCTCATCCTTCAATAACTTTCCATCAGCTCAACAGCAGATACGTCCTCATAATAATGAGTTTCCCCCGAAAGCGGAGGCCGGCCTTCAGTAATTATATGGGAGTCGGTTGCTGTCAAGAAGACAATGTGGGGTAATGAATTAGATCCTTCAAGTGTTCCATCACTTATCATTCACTAAATCTCAAGTCACGGAAGATAAAGTCCTTCGAGTTTAAAGATAAATTGCGTTCTCAGCTGAATGCTTTAGAGGCACAAGGTGATATTCATGGTTAAATATTAAGTGTTTCAGCCCTAATGCGATGGATAATGTGCACTTTTGGGGAGATTTGCAATCTTCCCTAAGAGATAAAAAAAAGACACTTAGCAAGATATACAGTCATTTCAAGTTTCATAACAGCACATGCGTGAGGGTTCTGAAGGTCAAGAAGATAACAATTGCCTTCTCGCATGAGACCACAAGGATTTTCTGATTTCAACCCAAAGCGTCACTAATCCCTCTGTTTTAGAGAGACCGCGATTTACAAGTAATAATGCCTTTTTTGAAGAGGAAAAAAGGAGACGGCCAGGCTCTTAAACCTCAGAATATAGGCCTAATGCGCAGAATTTACTCCCCTCCAGAAAGTCCCCAGCTCCCACCATCGCTGTCCTTGCCCCCGTCCTCGCTCGCGTCCCACATTCCCCCTCCACCCAATTTCCAGCCGGGTCCAACTTCCTCCCGCACCCTGTTTCCAGAGTTCCCGTCTGACCTTGTAAATCCACAGCTGTCAGATTTCAGACACACCAACGATTTAAGGAATAAAATAAATCTCACGACCAAATATACACACGAGTGTCCTCAATTGCTCAACACGACTCCGCTGAAACCCACCGGTCGGAGATGAGCGGACAGTTTCCCTTTTACCTCGAGTTGCATCATCAACCTCCTCAGGTTTGCGTGTACAAATGAGTTCCGATTGGGGCTTTCCAGCGAGCCGTGTCACTTTTGGCATCAAACGAAAAGATGTTGCATGTAAAAAACATTCCAGGGATGGGTGTAAATTCCAAAGAAGTTAACTCCAAAAACCAGCTGCTTCCCAGACGCAAGGGTTAGTGGCGAGGTGCAGATGTCAATGATGGAAAACACGGCCTTTGTTAGCGAGGAGGTATTTAGGACCAACCTTCAGAGTAGGAGGACGCATCACTAGGTTCACGTTCGCGGTTTTGATTATTTAGAAAACCACGGTTGGTTAAAATCGCACAATTAACTCCTGTTCATCTCAGTTATACACGTTAGCATGCCGACGTTAGCATTTAGCTGAAAGCACCAGTGGCACCGTGGGAACATCCTCACGGTGCCACTAGCATAGCTGTCAATTATTTTAGTTTGTAGATATTCTAAACATCTTTAAAAAAAAAAAAATGCTGGTTCAATCTATAACATTAATGTGTGAAAGTCTTAAGGTAACACAATTAACAGTCTCACATTTCAGATTATGAATGCAAAGCGCTCATAGCTCACGGTAGAACTTGATTTATTGCGAAAGCAGCCGCAACCTTGGTTCAAAAGGATTTATTGCATTCCAGGACCGACAAAACTGGCAACCCGTCATCTTGTGGCCTCTGGCTCGGCTATAATGAGAATGTCCTCGCCTGTCCTGTCTGTCACCTGCACACCTCCTACACGCCGGCTCCTCGTTTTAGAGCTGCAAGTTGTAAGTGTGTCATTTCGACTATGTGGACCTAATAATTCATGTTCCACTGCGGGAGAGATTTTTTTCAGATGCTAGCGATTAGCTTGTGAATATAACCCTCAACAGCTGACCGACAGAAAAACACGAGAAATCGTAAACATTTTAGAGAGATCAACACTAATTTGAGAACGTTCCTGCATCTGTAAAGGCGTCAACAAAGTTCACTCACATGAACCTTTTTCTCCTTGGTCATTTGGACCATTTGCCTGTAATGTAAACATGTTTTCTTTAAAGTACCACACGTCCCTTTAGGACAATAACACTTGTAAACGCGGCTTATTGGCAAAGCAGATTACTTCAACCCATATAACCTTAATCTGGTTGCTCATCGTCAACCCAAGGCGGGCAAAATAATCCCCCAAGGTAACAAGATGCCGGGAAATTCCTGACGACCGACGGGCTGAAATATATTAATGTCTTGTGTTTAAAAACTGTGTGATTGCTGAATTGTTTCAGTACTGTAATTCGACGTATGCTGGTACCAGCCTCTTTGCCGTCAACGTTCGCTGAATATCTTTAGGGTTTTGCACTTGTCAGTTGGTGAAAACATGCCATTTCAATTGTGGATAGACCGAACCTTATGACTAAATGCAAAAAAAGGATCAAGGACTAATTCAAAAATAACTGTTAATCATTGAGGAAACTTTTGAATGGTCGTCATAGATTTGGATGTTCACTGGTTTATTCCTGACCATCGGTTTTATATCTGCTTCAAATGACAGTAAACAAATAAATGTTGACTTCCACCGGTCCGTGGTGTTACAGCGAGACTGTTTGTTAGGCGTCGTGAAGGTTATTTGCACATTGTGGAAACACAAGTCCAAGCCTCGTACATCAGCATTAACAACTTAGTTCAGTCACTTAAAAAAATGCCACACATACGCCTCGGCTTCCCAGATCATTTGCTGTTTTTCTTTATCTCGTCACAATAAAAAAACTGCAGTGAGGGTTTGTGTGGTTGGTTTGAAAGAACAAGAAGCCTGAAGACGTCATCCGGGCTTTGGGGGTTTTTGTTTTTACATTACATTTCCGACAAAAAACAACAACAACGAACAGCTTAATAATAATTAAAACCAATCACTGCATTGATTGTCAATTACATTGAACTGCCGCTGAACGATCTGTCATCATTATTATCCCCGATTAATCCTTATCGTAACGTGTCCTCGGGGGGGACATGTGGCAGGATGTCTGTGAGAGAATAGTCACCCTCACAGAAAACACATCCACAGGCACATACCAGGAAAGCGCACGCATGCCACACTCACAAAGCACACAGGGGGAGGAAAAAGGGGGGGGGGGGGTGGTGGCACGCCGCCGCCTCTGGACACCACAGCCGCGAGGCCTGGCTGGCTGCAGCGTGTCCACAAGCATTACCAGGTGTCCACAGTCAACCGTGGACGCCGGGAAGAGGGCTCGGTGGGAGAGACGTCTAAAGTAAACACTCCCGTGCATCTGCCACTTGTGAGAACAGGAGAGACACAGAAACGAGATGCAGGATGCAACGGCCCAGCGGATCAGCCCCCCCACTCCACCCACCCACCCCCAACACGTCTCAGCGAGGGTCAACCGTGTTTAAAACAAAGCCACGGAAATAAGCGAGTCGCACCAGATGTCGCGTTTTTAATAAAAAAAAAAAAAACACAACAGTGTCAAACAGAACGCGCGTTGAGCAACGCAGCGACGAGATGCCGAGGAGAGCACAAAGGACCCGGAGGAGGTCTCGAGAGAATGAAGACACGCGCGAGCGCAGCAGTCAAAACCCGTAGACAAATACGGGGTGTCAATAAAATGTCTTTTTTTCCCCCCCTCTGTTGCGCTTTCTGTGCCACAACGCCGGAGCGATCGGAACGCGATGCCGTTATACACGTACCGCGCGCGCGCGCACGCACAGGTGGTGGTGCGATGTTGTCGTGGAACGTACCTCTTCGCGTGAAAGCAGGAGTTCGTTGGTGTCCGCGGTGTCCCTCGAACATGCCACTTCTGAAACCGCCACGATGCAAGCCTTTGCGCTCGGGGGAGGGGGGGGGGGGGGTGTTGAACAACTCTCCGTGGTTATTTCCGAAATTGCGCTGGATAATCGGTGGGGGACGAAGCCGTTTTTTTTCCTCTTCTCCAACCCCCCCTCAGATTACACGCTAATCTGCGTTGTCTGGAATTCGGGGGATTACGCACATTAATGGGGGGGTAAACGGGCTTTGGCGCGGAGGATGGGGCGCTTGGAGGCGTTGGTCGTGCGCTCCGGCTCTGCTCCTGTGTGACGGCTCACCTCCTGCGCTCCCACATCTCTCTCTCTCTCTCTCTCTCTCTCTGGGTGTGTTTACGCTGAGAGGGGGAGGACCGTCCGCGCGCAGGAAATGAATTCAGAGAGAGAGAGAGGGGGGGGGAGAGAGAGAGAGAGAATATGCGGAAAGATGTGGAGGAACAGTTTTGTCTCCCGAGGCTGAAGTTTCCTCCCACACAAATACTACAAATACATCACTGTCTGATTTAGACACTGAGGTATTTTTGTTAGTATTTTCTTTTTAACATACGTGTATCTGGGGGAGGTATAAAAATGTTACATGTGTCCAGAAATAAGCCCCATGTGAGTAATACAGTGTTTTAACGAGGAGAGAAGAAATGTCAGGGCCCTTCCTCTTCCTCCTTTTTATTCCCTCCTCAGGTTTTTTTTGGGGGGGGGGGGGGATTTTCTCCCCATGGAGACGGAGGGTCAAAGGACACAGGATGTCATGTGCTGTACAGGATGTAAAACAGCGTGGTTACTTTTACAAAATGACCTTGAATGAATCAGTAACAAATGTGCATACTAGAAGAGCTAACAGATATGTTGTGTTTGTTGAAGCTGTAAACATTATTTCCATGAGTGAAACTTTAGGTTGAAGCTTGATTTATTACTTTTGTTGTAGTTTAACATTATTTTAAAGATCGTAAAGCAAAACATGGGAGGGACTCGTTGCCACTGAACAGGAGCTGAATTTAAACACTCTTCCAGTGAAACAAATGAAATGCGTTGTCTGTGTTATGATTTTAAATTAATAAGCTCCAATTATACATTGAATAACAATGCCATGTAGAAAAGGCCATAAAACTAGACTGAGTCACAGCAAACTCACCGCTGAATGCAATGGATGCGACACGAATCCCGTAGGATTACAAAGACTTTGTGGTTTCGGGTCGGTTGGGAACCAGAAGTCCAAGTTGCATCCCCACTCATCTCGTCTGAGTCACATCTGGGGGCCTTGTTGACGAGACTTGGCTGTGACTCAACTTGACGGTGAACCCATGAGGCCGTAAAGCTGTGTTGGTTTTTACGATCAGGGCTGTGACACATTTCTTTTGTCATCAAATGTTTTTATGGAGACAACAATTGCCCCGATACCGATGCTTCATAGCTTCATATTCTTTATAGTACAGCTCAGTGTTCCTTGGAGAGGTGTATTCGAATTGTGAAGAAAAGGTTATTATGGCAGCAAATGTTTTACATTCGTGCGTGACGTGAGAGACATCTAGAGGACAAAATGTTCCTGCGACAAATAGTCGCTGAGAACTGAAAGCTGGAACTGGGGAATAATTCATTTAATTATTAACCTTTACGTCTGGTTAACATTGATTTTACTTCCTCGTGGTTGTTGAGCTCTCACAGGCTGCGGTTTGTGTAAAAAGATAACAATCTTTGCTTTAATATATTTTTTTCTGACCTTATCAAAAAGCTGGGCTTGCAAGTTTGAGGGGGATAAAATATATGTTGATTCTTTTTGCCAAGATTCATCCACATACAATTAAATGTATGTTGTGCTACACAACGGAGTCATTCATGTTTGTGGTCAGTTATAACTGTGGTCTATATTACTGTTAAACCTCTAATGGACAAGTGTAGAAATGAAATAAGAGAAATCCTTATTGATTTATTTAGAATATTGTTCTGTTTTATTTATTAATTAATAAACTTCGCTATCAAACGTCCAGAAAGTGATGTAACTTCTTGTTCACATACTGTTAATATCAATGATATGGTGGTGTGCAGGTAAACATCTTTATATCAATAAATATGACACGAGTGACACCTAGTGGTCGAAACTATCCTGGGTGTAAAGTAGATTATCTGAGAATGAACAACAATAGGAAAGGTAAAAAACATATTATGAAAAACAGTCCAACTATGGACTTTTTTAGGTCAAAAAATGTTTTGAAATGTTAATTGAGAAAATTATGTGAATTAAAAAAAAAAAATCCTAATACGTTTTGTGAATATATGTTTAAAAAATATTGGGTAGATTTTTTTAAAAGTCTACAAATGTTAGATGGAAAAATATCATGAAAAATAAATAAATAATAATAATAATAAATTATTGAAAAATAAGTCATGTTAGGTCAAATGTGAAGGAATGTGAAGGAAAGAAAGGAAAAAAACATTGTCATTACATTACATACACATTATATTGAAAATATATATATTTTTTAAAGTCAAAATATTTTGTATCGAAAAGAGTCATGGAAAAAAATAGATTAATTAGATTAAATCGTAATTTGAAAACAATTCTAAATATTTTTGAAAAAAATAAAATTTTGGTCGAAAACCCCCCCCAAAAAGTACAAAATATATTAGGTCAACTTGAGAAATGGGGAAAATAATGTTTAAAATATTTTTGAAAAAAAAATCAAGATGTATATTTCAATAAATATCATAGAAAGAAAAGTTAAAAATATAAGAAATTTGTTGCCTTCGTCCTCGTTATTTTCCAATGAACCAGGAAACGTCTACAAGGCGGTCGGGGCTGCGCTTCCCCTTTAAATCTCAAATCTGTACTTCCGCACAAAAAGCCCCGCCCACTCCCCCCGGTCACAATAAAGCTACACTGTTGCGCCTCCGGTCTCGTGACACTGCCGTGCGGACGACCGACCGACATGAACGCCTCTCTGCAGCTCGCCCTTCTGCTGCTGACCCTCGGCTCCTCGCGGGGGCTGCAGCCCGATCTCTGGGACGACTTCGAGGAGCCGGTCGAGGCGGAGCGCGTCGTCGCGGCTTCCCGGTTCGGCTCCCTGTGGCCCCTGCCGCAGAAAGTGAAAATCTCCGATGTTTCGCTCTTGTTATCCGGCCTCACGTTCCGAATAGCCGACGGCAAAGGGTCGAGCTCGGGCGCGAGCTGCAGCCTCCTGCAGAACGCGTACAGGAGGTGAGAAGGTTCCGTTTACTCTAAGCGCCGCGCGGTGCGTTCAGGGACCCCTGTAACCCCCCCCCCCCCCCCCCCCCACCTCTTTCCCCGACTCCCTCCACAGGTATTACGAGTACATATTTGGGCACTCCAAAAGGCAGCCGGAGGTGGAAAGCTTCCCAGCGGGCCCCTCGGTGGTGACCGAGCTGCAGGTGTTGATCACATCGGCTGACTCTGAGTGTGAGGGCTTCCCCGGTGTCACGTCCGACGAGTCATGTGAGTTCTGCTGCTTCCTCGTTGGTTTCACACCTTCCTGAAAAATGTCGCAACGTGACAAAGTACATGGTTTCGGGCAGTGTCTCCTTTTGCATTTTGCTTCTGTTACAGTGCAAGTCATTCACACAAACGTATGATGCACCTGTTAACTTATGGATATAAGAAACTGAATACAAATTTAATTTGGCCACACATAAACTGTGACACATTACAAGCTGTGAGTGACGCCTGAATGATCCACGCACCACACGGCGGCCAAAACCGGCCTGTCTGGGTAGACTACCAGGAACCAGTTGTCTTGACAACCAGGAACCGGTTGTCTACCCAGATCACTGCAGAACGCACAGAGCATCCAGGGAAAGTGAAGTAAAGTAGTTAGTCCGCTCTTTCATACGTAGGAACAACACACACTGGACCAGGATTAACTACAGATAACAACATCAACAACATGTGTTGAACTCTCACATCCAGTGAGTCATTCATTCATTTGTTCTGCTTGGATCAGCGCCTCTCACCCCCCCCACACACATTTCCCCACTCTGCTGCTGTGGGTCCAGTAACACTCTGGCACTTCCTGGCAAAGTGTCACTGCCCCTTTTTTTTTATAGAGGCACAGCCTTGAATTCAGAGCGCCACCCCATGGTGCCACCTGCTACACACGTGTACCAGTTACTTGATTGAATGAAACATTTTTACTCCCAGCAGCCTTATTTTAAACGGTGTGGGTGTCTGAGGGAGGCTGTATACCTCCGGTTTAACCGATGGTTCGAGATTACACCGGTTACTGGGATTAACAGTCCGTGTAGACCAAATGTTTAAAGCCCCCATCACTCCTCTGAGCCCTTAAGACCTTGCCTTAAGTGTCCTCCTAACCCCCCCCCGTGCCTGCCGAGCTTTGACCGTGAAAATGAAATGCACGACCCGTGTGTCCGCAGATGAGCTGACTGTGGATCAGCCGTACGCCGTCTTGAAGGCACCGAAGGTCTGGGGGGCCTTGCGTGGTAGGATTTATTTTTTTCCCCATCACTTGCACCAAACTCTGCATTTAATCAATCTTTCCTGTTTGAATTGATCAGAAATGCTTGAAGGGTAGTTAGAATAGTTCAATATTTTGTGAATGATTCATGTTTAACAGACTTAAGTGGTTTTGATCTTTTGTCCGACTCTGGGGAAAAAAATACCCAAATTGAGTAGATTTCCCAAAATGCGCCGGAGATTTATAAATTCAACTGTAAAGCTGATTTATTTTTCCTCAATCCAATAAGAATAACTAGCGTTACTCCAGGCATTGCAAACATGGCCATAAAACCTATTGCGAGGTATTTATATGTGCAATCAAACGGTGTGTGTTTGTTACTGTGGAACTTTGCTCACAAATCTTATGTCATAAAAAAATCTGCTTATTTTTTTCAGGTCTGGAAACTTTCAGCCAGTTGGTGTACGAAGATGAATTTGGAGCCGTTAGTGAACAACTTTAATTTTTTTTAACTTTTCTATCGACGGTGAACTTTATTTAGCAGATGGACTCTTAAGGCTGATTTGATTTTAATTTCTGTTAATTTCAGAAAAGCATCAATTCCACAACAATCAGCGACTTCCCCAGATTTGCCCATAGAGGCATCCTGCTGGACACCTCTCGCCATTTTCTGCCCATCAAAGTCATCCTGGCTAATCTGGTACGTCAATAAAATGGTTTTTGTTCCTCTTTTTTTTTAAATTTTATTCCCTACTTAAATAGGGTTTTTTGGTTTGTTTGTTTTTTTTTTACACAGGAAACGATGGCAATGAACAAGTTTAATGTTTTCCACTGGCACATCGTGGATGATCCATCCTTCCCCTACATGAGCCGCACGTTCCCACACCTCAGCCAGCAGGTCAGAGAGACAACTTTTTGGGGATTTAATTCTCAGCAAAAACAACCAGCCGAGCTTTTAATACCAACACTAACTTCCCCCCCCCCACAATTGATGATGCATGTTGGCAGGGCGCTTACCACCCGTACACGCACGTGTACACGCCCTCTGACGTGAAGATGGTGATCGAGTTCGGCCGCCTGCGAGGCATTCGCGTTGTCCCCGAGTTTGACACGCCGGGACACACCCAGTCCTGGGGAAAAGGTGAGTTTACACCAGTGATTCTCAACTGGTGGGTCGCGACCGTTTGCGGACCCGTTTTTTAATGGGTCGCGGGCCTCTGCACGGGGAAAATAAAAATTAGAATAAAAATAAAATTTCTTGATTTTATTTTGAAGGGACTTTTTTTAATGAAGCTGAGTGTCTGTTTTTTTGCTGGCTCGTCCGTCCATGTCTGATATGGGGGAGATATTGGGTTTTTAGGATAATTAAACATCCTGAATATAAAATTCAGCTTATGAACTTGATTTTGAATAAATTTGAGAATGTTCCTCGATTTGGGTTGATGGTGGGTCCCGGAGCCGGACCAGTTGAGAACCACTGGTTTAAACGGTGTAGATGGAGAGACCTCGTCGCCATTTTATCACCTTTTGGTTTTTAAGGACTACCTGGATGTGCCTATTTATTATTTTCTTCCCTCCTAAGGCCAGAAAGACCTGCTCACGCCGTGTTACTCTGGAGACAAACCCTCCGGCACCTTCGGCCCAGTGAACCCCATCCTGAACACCACCTACGACTTCATGAGCAAGTTCTTCAAGGAGATCGGCACCGTGTTCCCGGACGCCTACGTGCACCTGGGGGGCGACGAGGTCGACTTCAACTGCTGGTGAAGAACCTCTCCGCGGCGGCAATGCCTGGACGGCGCCTCGTGTTTTTCGCTGAACTGTGTATTCGTCGTTCTTCTCGCCCTGCAGGAAGTCGAACCCGGACATCCAGAAGTTCATGGCGCAGCAGGGCTTCGGACAGGACTTCAGCAAACTGGAGTCCTTCTACATCCAGAAGTGTGTTGCTCCTTTTGTGTCATTGAGTTCTGTCTCCTTCAAAAGACTTTCATCGCTTCATTTGTGTGCGTTTGTGATCTCGTAGACTGTTGGACATCGTTGCCACGACGCAGAAGGGCTACATGATCTGGCAGGAGGTCTTTGACAATGGTGTCAAGGTAACTTGGATGTTTGCGATGAAGATGCACTTTTGTATCAATTTGAGTCGATCAACCCAATGAAATGCCTAGTTTTATATTATAAATAGGGTTGTTGACTATAATGGCCGTACATAAACCGCATCATATCAGGTTCTTGGTTAATATTTGGGGATAAAGGGAAAATTTTCCACAGAAGATCAAGTTTAGTTGCACTGCCAAATAGGTGATCACCATTTATGGCTCATTTTTGTTTTGGCTAACTAGCGTCCTGTGGTAGCTTCATATTTAGCACACAGCCATCCGTTTTATCGTGTGCAACTACTTGCAGCTGAAGCCGGACACGGTAGTGCACGTGTGGATCGGCGGCGGGGCGAACGAGGAGATGGGCAAGGTCACGGCAGCGGGGTTCACCACCATCCTCTCGGCCCCGTGGTACCTAGATTACATTAGCTACGCGCAGGACTGGCAGAAGTACTACAAGGTCGAGCCGCTCGACTTCAAGGGTCAGTCTTACATTTCTTTAGAAAAGCCATTTTGATTTGGTGGCGGCGGCAAACAAAACAAAACAAAAAAAAGAATTGTGGATTTTGTTCAACAGGCTTATTCTCTAAGTGCACAGTTGTGACAACGAGAGCGAGTCAGACGGTTTCTTTCATGAGACGATGTGGTCCAGATGGTGGGTGGGGGGGGGAACAACGGTTAGATGAGTGACCAACGGGGCGCGATAAGAAGGGTCACCTTGTACCCTTATCCCCTGGGTCCAGGGGGAGAAAATTATAGTTTGGGGCTTCCATAAACCTGGACCGGTTCTGATTTGCAGACACCAAAACACCAATAGAGACTAAAGAAACACAAGGCTCTGGCGTCTTTTGTCCCTCAAACCAGTCTTTCCTTCATCTTGCGTGCTGTGTAGCTGAAGGCCGACGCGGTTATCCACGTTTGGAAAGGAAACCAGGACCAATACCAGAGTGAGATGGCAAACGTTACGTCGGCAGGGTTCCAGGCCCTGCTGTCCACTCCCTGGTACCTGAACCGTATCTCCTACGGCCAGGACTGGCGGGGCCATTACAAGGCCGACCCACAGGATTTCACGGGTTCGTCCGCCTTCCCGCTCTCCTGCCTGCAAAGCGCCACGTTGCTTTTGTTCGTTACGTGCTTCTGAAATGTGCTGAGACTTCACCGCACTCGATTTTTATCAAGTTTGACTCTTGCAACATGCCGGAAATGTCTGTCACTGCTGTGCTAATAAGCCTGTTGAACACACAGGGACCTTTTTTCTTTTTTTTTTTTGCTCTATGAAAATCCCCCATTTTAAATATTTATGAGCTAAAATGATGTGGTCCCAGGGGGTCGTTGCCTGATCTCATCGAGCGTCACGTTTCCCAACAGGCACCGAGGAGCAAAAGAAGCTGGTGATCGGTGGAGAAGCTTGTTTGTGGGGCGAGTACGTGGACGCCACCAACCTGACGCCCAGACTCTGGTATGTGGTTTTTGTAGTGAAATGATCCATCATGACTGCACAGCGATATTTAAAAAAAAAAAAATTTAATTGTTTGTTCCTGCAGGCCGCGTGCGAGCGCCGTGGCCGAGCGGCTGTGGAGCGCCGCCGACGTGACGGACATCAACGACGCCTTCAGTAGACTCTCGGCGCATCGCTGTCGCATGGTGGAGTAAGTATCGTCATCTCGATGTTAATGCAGCTTAAGGGCGTCAGAAAAGATCAATACACAAACGTATTTTCGACGATCTGATCTTTTTCCGTCCAAGGCGTGGGATCCCAGCTGAGCCGCTGTTTTCCAGCTACTGTCCCCGGGAGTACAGGGGAATCTAAAAGGAACTCAGGGGCCAATGGAGCAGAAGGGGAATTAAATTCATACAATCAACCGAGAAATCAAATGCCAAGTTCACTGGTTATGTCACGCTATAACTCTTCACATCTTATGTCATAAACCTTTTGAATTAATGAATGCAATTGTTTTTTATGACTGATTGAATAAAATATTACATTTTGATATTCAAACTTGTCCCATTTGTTCTGGCAGCAAGAATTCCGGGTATTGGAATGACTTTTAAAAAGTATGTTCAAAGTTATGAACGTACTCTTTACAGGCATGTAAGTGTCTAGCAAGTATTTAAATTAGGGCCGGGACTTTGTAAGTAATTAATCATAATTAACGCGCTAATGTGAATTAAGATTAACACATAAAAATAAAACATTAAACATTTTTTACGCTTTTTTGCACCGCGGAACGTTTCTCACTGGATGAGTTTCGGGGGGACCGGTTATACTGGAGCACCAACTAGCGTTCATGACTTCAGACAACAAACCACAGTGAACATGAACGAAGAAGCTGACGAGACCGTGTCGGGTGGCCCCGTGAATGGGAAATCTTATTATAATAAACACACGGATGGAAGCGTCGATAAGAGCGTGGTTGTGTGCAAGCTGTGCAACAAGGAATTCACATCGAGCCTCAAGTATCACCTCAACGCTAAACTATTAGCAGCTAGCGTGGACCAGATGACTGGTTTAAGGACCAGGGTAACTAAGTCCACATCTGAAAAAATAACCAATGTTCTGAATGTACTTGAAAGTATTGGTCTACTTAAAAAAAGTTATATAAATTTGGCCAGATGCATGTATTTTATTTCGCAATAGTTGTAGCCTGTCATGAAATCCAATGTAGTATTTTCAAAATCTTTAGAAAGATTATTGATTCATTAAAAGACTAAGTGTAATATGTATACTTAAAATAAGACTTCAAATGTCAAACTGATCAGAAATAACCCTGTACAGATGCTGTGGGACACATTATTGTAAAATTGCATCACATGCCTGAAAAGTTTGTTTTACAAAATGATAACTTGATAAAATGATTTTATTTACAAATCTTCTGGTTAATTAAGCTAGGAACATTGCACACATTGCTTTGCTCTATGAACAGCATTTAACAACTTGGTCTGTTATTAATCTTAAGTCCTGGTGCAAGCCGGGCTGGTTGGTCACATGACCGAGAATCCGGGATCACGGCAGACCAGCGACTCGTTTAAGGAGGTTGCTCTGATCCTGCTGGTTCATGGCCTCGTAGGTGTCGAGTTCCAGGGAGAAGGTGGCGTTGCCGGATGTGATCGTCCGCAGGATGGTGGAGTAGCCCTGTCGACAGACATGCGTGTGTGAATGGTAACCCACGGTGACCAAATCAAAAACAAAGGGCGACCTGTTTCTCACCATCATCTCAGCCAGGGGCACAGTGGCTAGCAGCACCTTGTCGTCGTGGCGACTCTGGATGTCCCGGACGGTCCCTCGCCTCTGGGCCAAGTCCCCCAACACCGTGCCGAGGCGCTCCTCCCCGACGGTCACCTCCAGGGACATGACCGGCTCCAGGACGCGACCTCCTGCCAGCCTCAGCGCCTGCGTCCAGAAGACGACGGAACCGTCTCATCAGTTGATCGACCGGTCGCGATACAGGAAGGAAACGGCTTACCTTCAGCATGCAGCGGGACACGCAAGCAGACACCATGGCAGGAGATGTTCCTGGTTCCACGCTGACCCGTTGGACCAACGTGGCTACGCCCTGTAACGGGTAACCTAGCAACGGACCTGAAGGGGGGGGGGGGGGGGGGAGTGAGCCCCATTTAATAATATTATATTTAATAATAAAAGGTTTGCAAGAGGAAAGGATTCTTGTCTCCAACGATACCTTGAAGGTACGCGCTGTTCACTCCGCTCTGCACGGCTTCCTTGATCTCCGTGGACAGCTGCCCCGCCGACTCCTCGGCGAAAGCCACTTCGCACGAGGCGGCGATGCGGCGAGGTGCGACGGCCAGCTCCACGCTCACGACGTGCCGCCTCTCCCCGACCGTGCGGTCCAGCGTGTCTACGCCACAGTTTTTCAAAAAAGGTCAAATTCGTACCGGAACCCGAGGCGTTGGTGGTTCATTTCCCCCCCCCCCTCCCCTCTTCCCCCCCGCCAGCGGGTACCTGCAGCAGAGGCCTCGTGGAGAATGGACTCCCTGTAGGCCACCTGCAGAGGCCCGAGTTGCGTCTCGACGCCGTACTCCCTTCGGATCCGATCGTGGACGATCTCGATGTGCAGCTCCCCCATCCCGCACAGGACGGTCTGAGGACGGTAGTGGACTTTAGTCGGCTCCCCCGAGGAGGCAAACTCCCGGGCTAATCCCACGGGCGGCCTTACCTGGCCAGAGTCCGGGTCCACCCGGACTTTAAGACTGGGGTCTTCTCTCTGGAGGCAACTCAGTGCATTCTCAAGGTCTTTCGGGGAGGAAACAACGAAATGTGTTAAGTGAGCACTCGGTGGAGCGCGTGGGGCGGAGCTTACGGGGGCGCCGTCGCTGACCGGCCTGTTTGGACATGGTGGGCGGCTCGATGGTGCAGAAGAAGACGGGATCGGGGACCTCCACCCCGGAGAGCACCACGCTGGCGTGCTCCCCTTGCCTCTTCGCGGCCCCGCCGGCGTTGTGGGCTCGCCGGGCCGCGGCTGCCGCCGAGGCCTTGGACGAGACGATGGTGTCCCCCGTGACTGTCTAATGTGGAGAAGAAAAAAAAAAAAAAACACGCTTTTTGATGGGGGAAAATATTCAAAAGGGCACATAGCGAATGTCACGTTTTCCATGATGCTCCACCTGCTTCAGTCCCACGGTCAGGGCGATGTTTCCCGCCGTCATGGAAGGGATCTCCACATGCTGATCGGCAAACGGCACCAGCAGCCTGCTCATCCTCTCACTGCACGAAACGCAAACGGTTTGAACCCGTCGAAACAGGTTGTTTTGGTCCACATTGTTACGCCTGGTGACCAAAGCTACGTACGTGCTGTTCCTGTTGATGTTGTGCACCGCGGTTTGAGGTTTCAGAGTCCCGGAGTAAATCCTGAGGAACACCAGGGGGCCTCGCTGCTTGTCGTGGAGAACCTTGAAGGCCAGAGCGCATAAGTCGTCCTTGTACCACCGCCTGTAGGTTGATGAACAGAACTCAGGGCCTTAAATACTTCATAAATACCAATAAAAGTGTGTTCACCAAAGGACGGATCCAGCATGACTTTAGTCTTTGCTTATTTGTGCACGTCTTGTATCCATCAACCATGCACCCGAATGTTAACCAAAAAAAAACTGCATCGTTGCTCATTTTCCAGAACAATGGCGACAACAAGCGTGCCCCCCCCCCCCTGTGTGCATCACTTATTAGTGTCCCCTGGAAACAAATTCAAGATACAAAGATCCCTGTGGCCGTGGACCTTTACACAAAGTAACAAATGACATTATTTAATCAACATTATAAAAACAGTGTTGGAATTCTGAAAGTCACTTGTTCACTCACACCAGGTCGTGGTGGCGTTCATCGGGGGCGGGCAGGTAGGCGGTGATGGCGTCCAAAAGAGGCTGAACGCCCTTGTTTCTCAAAGAGCTCCCGCAGAGCACCGGGACGCCTTTACGGGTCAGAGTCACCCGCCGTACGGCGTCCTGTAGCTGGGGACACATGAGCACGGCTCGCTGCTGAACTCGGGGGTAACCAGGGGGGGGGGGGGGGGGTTTGCTCTGGTTCAACACGACACTTACTTTGGATGAGGAAACGGCGTCAAAATTGTCACTAAAATCTGTCAGCAACACTTCGGCAAATTCATCATCGAGATCAGCAACCTGTGATGGGAAACGGGATCTTAGACTCATTTATCATCAGCATTTAAACATTTGGAGTACTGTAATACGTGTACCTGCTCAATTAAAGCCGCCCGGGCCTCATTGACCTCCCGCACGAGGTCTGGGTCGTCCGACTGATCGAGCGGTTCGCTTTCAAAGACTTGTCCGTCATCTCTCGTAGAGGTTTGCTTCCACGTCAGCTTCTGGTTGGTTAACAGGTCGACGACACCTGAGAAGTTTCTGCCGCTGCCTACTGGAACCTATGAAACAGAGCATGAGACATCTCCACTACATGGGGGGTTTTTAGGTATTCTCTCTTGGTTCAGCTGGATTTTTTTTAAATATGAAAACGTAAATAATCAGGTAGAATAATAATATTACAGGTAAAGCTACACAGCAGTATATAAGGTAATCATAATTAGCTTTAACAATGGGATGAACCCACACATTTCTCCATAACTAGAATGTATATGATTCTGAAATTAGACATTTTCTTAAATCAATAGGTTCTTAATGGAAATTCTTATGCAATTACCTTTGTATTTTTGGGAAAGAAACATGTTGAATGCTGGACTTTTTACTTGCTGGGGAGAATTTCTTCTCTGTGTGATTTACTACTTCTAAAGTAAAAAAACTACTTCTGCCACCACTGCTTAAAACAAGTTCTGCAAAACATCATAATTGTCATTAAAAAATGTACACTCCATTTTGCTTACCTGCAGGAGGACTGGGTTGGCTTTTAACTTGTGTTTTATGCTCTCAATGGAAAAACTTAAGCTGAAAGAGAAAGTGAAAGACAGATTGCAGAATAATAAAGTAAAGTAAGTAAGTAATTCTAAGTAAAGAATGAATGGCTGAACTGTTTGGTCCCTCACTTTGCTGCAGGCTTATCCATCTTATTCAGAAAGCACACACAGGGAACATGGTGCTTCTCCGCTTGTCTCCACACAGTCAGAGTCTGAGCCTGTCGGTGTCGTCAAAGCAACAGAAAGTGTTCAAAGTGCGGCCAATGACGAAATAGGAGGGGGGGGGGGGGGGGGGGAACAGAAAGCGGTGACCTCACCTCGACACCAGCGGAGGCATCAAACACCGCGACAGCCCCATCGAGGACACGAAGCGCTCGCTCTACCTCAAGAGTGAAGTCGACATGTCCTGTAAACACACACACGCAGTCACACTCGAGCGGCTGCTCCTTCTCGTTAGATGGGGGATATTCTCACAGGGATGTACTTTCTACCTGGGGTGTCTATGAGATTTATTCTATGGGCTTTCCAATCAAATGTGACGGCCGCCGACTGAATGGTGATCCCGCGCTCCCTCTCTTGAGCCATAAAATCGGTGACCGTGTCCCCATCGTCCACATCTGAAAGCAACAAAGTCGAAGAAGTAGGTTAAAGAGACCAAAACAGAACACATCTGCCGTGTCCTCATCTTGTTTTTAAACCATCCTACTACTCGCCTCCTGGTGCTCGTGTATAGCCAGAGTAATAAAGCATCCTTTCTGTGGTCGTTGTCTTGCCTGCATCAATGTGGGCCATGATACCAATGTTTCGGATTCTGCAGAAACGAGTTAACACAGTTTTAAACAACATTTCAGAGAACTGACTGTATATTTTAATTAAATTCAACTCAACTTACTTGGATATATCAGGACTGACCACGGCCTTCAGCGATTTGACATCATCTGGAACAGTAAACAGTAAACGTACAATAATGATGATCTGACTGAATCACTAAGCTGATCTGAACGGACGTATTAATGAACACAACGTACCTGGCAGAAAGCTGTAATGGCGAAACACGTGACAGCTCACTGGACCTCTGCAGCACCGGTGCCCAGCTGTTAATAAATAGCTCCCCTGTAGATTAAAAAAAACACCCTGAGGTCAACGTGATGTTAAGGAAACATATCACCAGCACTTAGCCAGGCCCAGTGTATCTTACCCGAAGCATCCCGCTGAATGCCCGACAGCCTCTGACACCCATCTCTAATGACTGCTTATCTTCAGAGTATCTTCTCCGGATTCTGAGCTTCGGACGAGTCGTTGTGGAGCAACATTATTAACGTAGAGGACAACGTCACACAATAACAACGGACAGAAGACACACCTGTGGCTATAACAGGCGGGTTAGTTTAAAATGTAACACACTAAGCGTTAAAGTGTTTTACAACATAGACAATGTACGGCTTTAAAATACATCCCCGGAAACAACACCGCGTGTCGAAAACACAATCGGTTCCGTTAATACCAAACATTATTGAAATGCTTAATATAAGTATTTAAAGACATAAATCAATTATTTATTTAATTTATATACATTTTAAAAGAACAACGTTTTTATTTAACATGGTTCGATGTGGGTTGAAGTCAAAACTTTTCAAATTATACCGGCCGTCAACCGGTCGCGTCAGAATGACGTACTTCCTCTAAATATCGGCTACGGGGAGAACAACATCGAAACGACCCTAGCCCCAAGTAACGAACCCAGAATATTCTGCATTTTTACCAACTATTACCACCTGGGACGTGTTCACAGCAATACGTAACTACCTAAACACAAAATGGTAAGAAGTCAATTGATTTTATTACATTGTATAACTTTGACACAGGCCTTTTAACTCGTTAGCATGCTGTGCTAGCATTAGCTAAAGTTAACATGTGGCAGGGCGACGCGCTGCTCCCTTACGTTGTTTATGGTGTTAATATCAAAACATGTTTTCCTCTACGTAACAAAACATATGTTCTGCAAACAAAATCGTTGTATGAGCATGAATGTTAGCTTAGTGTACTTGTTAGCCAAGCCCATGGTTTGCTAATTGACTTTCCATATCATGTCAGTATCCAAATATCGCACATTTTCCCTAAGTTTCTCAAAAACTTAAGCGAAATCCATTCGTTGTGTGTCCAACGAACAACCCCAAGCCAAATGTATTCTAGTTACAATCCAATTCAGTTAAAATACAAAATCGAAGAATTGATGAGCTGGAACTAAACTTGGGTGATATTTTGACAATGGAAATGTTCCAGTTTACCACTGTAGGACCCCTGCTTGTAAGAGCAATCCAATACTAACAAGCCAATATCAGACATTACAACGAGAAATTCTTTCTTGTGCAGTTTTCATTACAGTTCATAAAGAAGCTGATATGGGTGTTTGTTTTTTCTTTTTGTAGCCCCAGAACGAGCACATTGAGTTGCACCGCAAGCGGCATGGCTACCGCCTGGACCACCACGAAAGGAAAAGGAAGAAGGAGAGTCGTGAGGTTCATGCGCGGTCCCACAAAGCCAGGAAGCTGATTGGGCTGAAGGCCAAACTGTACCACAAACAGAGACATTCAGAGAAGATCCAGATGAAGAAGACGTGAGTACACACAAGGAATTTGGCCTTTCCCCGGCAAAACAAACCATGGAAAATGCTTCAGTTTAACGGCTAAACAATTCTACCGTGTGTCTTTGCAGCATCAAAATGCACGAACAGAGGAAGACCAAGCAGAAGAACGACGATAAGACCCCAGAGGGAGCAGTGCCAGCCTACCTGTTGGACAGAGAGGGACAGTCCCGCGCTAAGGTGCTATCCAACATGATCAAACAGAAGAGGAAAGAGAAAGCTGTAAGTACCAGATGAAATACACCCGTCAGAATATCGCTTGAAGATTGTGATGGCTGTGTGACAAAATGACACGCCCGATTTCTAATCATCACTTTGTTGTGGTTCCTGAAGGGCAAGTGGGAGGTTCCCCTGCCAAAAGTGCGTGCGCAAGGAGAGATGGAAGTGCTCAAAGTCATCAAAACCGGAAAGAGACAAAAGAAAGCCTGGAAGAGGATGGTCACCAAAGTCACCTTTGTCGGCGACGGCTTCACCCGCAAACCTCCCAAATATGAGCGTTTCATCAGACCCATGGTAAGATTGCGGCATACCTTTTTAATGATACCGACTGCTACGTTTAAAACGTTATACACTTCTCAATACAATACTGATTTTTTTCACATACGTTGAGGCCTAATGTTGTGAAGTACCTAACTCACGAAATGACCTCCTGCTCTTTATTCCACTTCCAGGGTTTGCGCTTTAAGAAAGCTCACGTCACGCATCCTGAGCTGAAGGCCACGTTCTGCCTCCCCATCCTCGGGGTGAAGAAGAACCCCTCCTCCCCCCTCTACACCTCTCTGGGCGTCATCACAAAGGGGACGGTCGTAGAGGTCAACGTCAGCGAGTTGGGCTTGGTTACACAAGGAGGAAAGGTTATCTGGGGTGAGTGCTCCTCTGTGTGTATTCATTGGTTAATACGGATTTAGACGCACTACGCTCACGTGACGATGTTCTAACTTAAATATTTATTTGTCTTTCCAGGTAAATATGCCCAGGTGACAAATAACCCGGAGAATGATGGCTGCATTAATGCGGTCCTGCTGGTGTAAGACTCTGGCCCTTTTACACAGACTGTGCTCATTGACTCAGAGTGTTGAATACGATCAAAAGGCAACGAGCAACTGGCTTCCAATCACAAGGCCGGCAGGAAAATCACTGATGCTGCACAACACATCAAGTTTTGTAACAGAAGATGAAAACGGGGTGATTAGAGTTTAAATGTGATATAAATAAACTTCTTGACACCAGGTAACTTTTGTCCTTTTCTTTTAATTGTAATGTTCTCTATTATAAGTCAAGAGGTGAAGCTCGTTCTTTGCCATTAATAACTGTAGCACAGTTGCTAATATCCTGATGTGGACCAATCTGATTACAAATATCTGAAGCAATACCTGTTCAGTTGTACATTTCATATGAAAGTAAAATGCAGATCGAGCTCCTGGGAAACCGGGCAGCTTCTAACGAGACATAAATCTCATCCGCAGGTCAAAACCAAACTGATCATAGATTTGTGAAACAAAAGCTTGAGTACTAACCTTGGAATTCTGGAATAAAGAGGGTTTTTAAGATTATTGGAAGAATACAAATAGTTAGCACTCTTTTATTTGACGTTAGTTATGAGATAACTATAATATTCCCAATAATGGGGAGAGTAAACGTCCAAGGGGAACTATTATCTACACATTAAAACGATGCATTATTATAGAAAGATTTATATGTATGGATGTTAAGTAAAGAGAATTTCTCTTTTAACATCATCAGAGCCATGTTATAGCAGAGGTACATCTTGTGTGGAAATGAACCACATTAAAAAAATACAGATCATGCAATACTTTAAACTTTGTTGTGTTGAAAACTAACTAATTCCTCCGTGCAGAGGGAGCACAAAGGGCTTCTTTAGGGTTGATAACATAGAACCTGAATTTCAGGATCTACTTTCCTCAGTAAGCAGCTCATCAAGGTGCAGCTTTATGTTTAGATTGTCAACAGTCATGGTGACAGCAAGAAAATGTCATGTTTTATTAGATTTCCATCCACACTAACATTGTTTCACATTCCACTTAAAGCTCCTCCACCTGCAGAGAACTAGAAGCAGTCTTACAGCATAATAACTTTATTTTGTGGTTTTAGAAAATCAATCCATTTCCCTACACCCTCCCACTCACATTTTAAACAAAATATAAGTCCTTTAAAAACATTTTTTTCACACGGTGCATTTGTGGACCCATCATCGAAGCTGGGAGCGGACAAAGAAACTGGCTCTAACATTAAGCTACATTTTAAATCAAAGTGAATGGATACTCAACCATTCAGATATGTAGTATGATTTAAAAGTTTTGTTTTTTAAACTGCACAATTTGAGTCAAAGTCAGCGTTCATCGGACGCCGACATTATGCGTAGTAGTCCAACTTGCTGGATATCGTCTTGCATCCTTTGGAAGAGAACACTCCCTCAGTTTTTGGGAAATACACTAAATCTTTGGCCACCCGTTCTGCTACGTTTTGGTCGGGTGGAATTCCTCTGGCTTTCATCTCGGCCAGGACGCACTGGACGACGTGCCGGTACTCCAGAGGCAGAAAGGGGACAAAAAAGTCCACCAGGTTCCCATCGACCAGACCTGAATGCCACAAACCACCTGTAGGAAGAGATTATCAGACACTTTGGTCGGAGAGGAGTGAATGTGTTTTTTAATCAAATCTAGTTTCTGATGGAAGACACCAAAGAATCCACCAAAAGAAAGAGACATTAGTTTGTCCTTACTTACTTTGCTTGTTGTTGAACACTGATTTAGAGAGCGCTGTTTCCAGGTCTTTTAGCTCAAGCTCTTCTCGATCTCGTCTTGCTTTCCAGAAATCTAACGTGGCCTTTGTAATTTCCTCCCCTCCAGCATTGCTAGGAACAAGTTTAGAACATATTAGGAATTCCCTCTGATTGCAGCAGAACATGATTGTAGTTCCCTATCAGGGAACTCAAGCTGCGTAAAAACGCGGTGGGAATGCCGCTGCGTGACCGCGTCATGAAGCACGTGTGAAATCTAACCAATGGCGAGCTGGTACGTCATAGGCGGGCGACGCCGGGACCAGGGCGCTATAAAGGGACCCGAAGGGCAGGACCATTCATCTCTGTGCCTTCGTCTAGTGCGTGTGAAGTTTTTCCACCTAGTAATGGCTGAGCGGTATTGTCCAGTGTGTCCCCCCGTGCACCCGTTTCATTACGGGCAGTGACTCACACGCCTTGTGTGTTGTCTGCCTGGGCATGGAGCCCTCGCTCAGCTAGCCCTAGCCCCTGCACAGCTAGCCCTCGAGGGGACTCCTGTCTCTCCCCCGTCGAGCTCTCTTCGCTGAGGACAGCTCGATGAGTCGCGCTCCCCGCGGCTCCGGTCCAGCTCGTGCTGAGGCAGAGCGCCGGATGTCTTCATGGGGATCACAAATGGATCTCGCGGAGGATTCCGGGACGGCTGAGGCCTTTTCCCGGCCCTTTACCGCGGGACCCAGGCGCTCGTTTCCGGCGTCGGAGGCACGCTCTGCGGCTTCCTCCACCCCGGACGAGACGCCGCTCTCACGTTCCTCCAGCTCCGAGGAGCTGGACGTGGTGAGCGTAGAGGCAGCGGAGGCTGACGTCGAGGCGCCTCATTCCCCCGCTGCCGCCAAAGAACTGCTGGAGGTCCTCACCCGAGCCGCTGACAGGTTTCATATCAGCTGGCCGGCGGGTAAACAGCAGCCTACTGCTTCCGGTAAGCTGCAAGAGCGGTTTTTGCCTTCCCGCAGAGTTCCTCCGCGCCGGTGCTAGCCGTTCTTCCCAGACGTCCACACTGAGGTGTCGGCGTCCTGGGGTAGGCCGGTGTCCTCCCGCGTGTACAACCCGCGTACGGCATTGTACTCGTCTCTAGCTGAGGCTAAGCGGCATGGCTACGTGAGCATGCCGGACGCAGAGGGGGCCCTGGCGGGCCATGTTTCCCCCGCGGCCGTGTCATTGAGGACACCGGTGCTGCCCACCAAGCCTTCGAGGACTACCTCGGCTCTGGTGGGCAAGGCTTACTCGGCGGCGGAGCAGGAGGCCTCCTGCCTGCATACGATGGCGCTTATCCAGGCATGTCAGGCAGAGCTGCTGGCCGACGTGGCCGAGGGGAAGGAGCTGACTCCGGAGGCAGTTCGTGAGCTGAGGCACACGGCTGACCTCGCGTTGAGGGCCACGAAGGAGACGGCGAAGTCCGTCGGCCGCTCCATGGGAGCCCTTGTGGCTACGGAGCGGCACCTTTGTCTGAGCCACTCTAGCCTCAAGGAGAAGGACAAGGCCTTCCTCCTTGATGCCCCTCGTTCCCCCGGCAACCCTCTTCGGAGGTGCCATTGGGGCCGTTGTGGATAAACTCCACGCGGAGAGGTGGCAGGCAGAGGCGCTCGATTTCTTCCTTCCCCGACGACGCCACGTCCGCGGGGCTGCTCGAGGGCGGAGCTTCCCTGCCAGTACGCTGTTACAGGGTGCGGTGTCTGTAGACCCGAGACTTCCAGAGACCGCCCCCGAGGGGTCGGAGCCCCTGAGAAACTTTTTGGGTAGTGGCGAGCCCGCCCCAATGTATCTCAATGGGTCCTGCACACAATCGACGCAGGCTACGCCATCCAGTTTAGGTGGCGGCCGCCTCGATTTCGGGGCGTTCTACCCACGGTGGTAGACCCCCAGCAGGCTCTGGTGTTGGAACAAGAAGTAAAGACCCTGCTGCGGAAGGGAGCCGTAGAACGAGTTCTCCCCCAGACAGAGAGTTGGGCTATTACAGCCGTTACTTCATTGTTCCAAAGAAGGATAGGGGTTTGCATCCGATACTAGATCTCCGCTGTTTGAACCGCGCTGTTGCGAAGTTGAGCTTCAAGATGCTCACTCTCAAACAGATCGCGGCACAGATCAGGTCCGAGGACTGGTTTGTCACGGTGGATCTTCAGGACGCTTACTTTCATATTCCCTTCCTCCCACGACACAGGTTCGCTTTTGGGGATAAACCTTACCAATACAGGGTTCTTCCGTTCGGCCTAGCCCTCTCACCCCGTACGTTCACCAAATGCATGGATGCTGCTCTGGCGCCATTGCGTCTCCAGGGCATCCAAATTTAGAACTACTTCGACGACTGGTTGATTTTAGCGCCATCTGAGCGGCTGGCGGCCCAACATCGAGATGTTGTGCTTGCCCACATCAACCATCTGGGGCTGAGACTCAACACCAGAAAAAGTGTGCTGTCCCCAGCACGTAGGACCACCTTCCTGGGCGTTATTTGGGATTCGACCAAGATGCGGGCACATCTGTCTCCCGCCCGAGTAGTTTCGATCCTCTCTGCAGTTAAGCAGGCTAGGTTAGGCCAGCCACTCACTGTAAACAGTTTCAGAGACTGCTAGGTCTCCTGGCAGCAGCATCCAATGTGAAATCTTGCGGCCTGTTATACATGAGACTGTTGCAGTGGTGGCTCAGGGCCAAGGGGTTCTCCCCGAGGGGAAACCAGCACCGTCTGATTGAGGTCACTCCGCGCTGCCTGAGGGCCCTGGTCATATGGAGGGACCCTTGGTACTTATCCCAAGGGCCTGTTTTAGGAGCGATCTGTTGTTGGGTGACAGACGCTTCCCTCACGGGCTGGGGTGCGATCATGAGTGGTCACTCAGCCTCGGGGCTGTGGCAGCATCATATCCAGTCCTGGCACATAAACCAGCTGGAGATGTTGGCGGTGTTTCAGGCACTGAAACACTTTCATCCAGCCCTGACGGACCAGCATGTGCTTGTCCGGTCAGACAACACATCGGTAGACCTATTTGCCTCCAGAGAGACATCCCATTGTCCTCTGTGGTTCTCCCTCACGCACCCCGCCCCACTCGGGTTGGATGCTATGGTACAGGCGTGGCCAAGTAGGGTGCGCCTGTACGCTTTTCACCCGGTTGCTCTGCTCCCAGGGGTTCTGGGTCCGTCAGGACGGCGTCAGCCTACTATTGGTAGCCCCGTTCTGGCCGGCCCGAGTATGGTTCGCGGACCTAATGTCGCTCCTCGCAGGTCCCCCGTTGGAGATTCCCATCAGGGCGGACCTGCTGTCTCAGGCGTCGGGGTCCATTATTCACCCCCGCCCGAGCTTTGGAAGCTATGGGCGTGGCCCTTGAGGGGACCCGCTTTTTAAGATCCGCTCTCCCGACCAAGGTCGTGGAGACCATCTTCCACTCCAGAGCCCCCGCCACAAGGAGGGCGTATGCGGTAAATGGTGCCACTTGGTGTGGGGAACGACAGCCGGACCCAGTTAACTGCCCGAACGGTCCAGTACTGGAGTTCCTGCAGTACGTTTCCCCACAGGTTTATCCCCGTCGGCTATCTGGTATCTCGCTTCCTTTGTGGCACCCTGTGTCCCCTGTGTCCCCTGTTCCTGACGTCGGACCAGGCGTAATAATTTAGAAGCCCACAAGTGGGTGGTCGAGGCCATCTCACTTGCGTATGAATTGGCCGGCCAGCCCGCACTTTGGCTGTCCGGGGACCTTGACCCTCACCTGAGCACAGGTGCTCTCGTCTGAGTGTGCGCACTAACTTCACACCACGGTCACTTGCTCATATGGTGAGTGGGTATAGGGTTCCCACAGCGTTTTTACGCAGCTTGAGTTCCCTGAGAGGGAACGTCTCCGGTTACGTATGTAACCTTAGTTACCTGAAGGGAACGAGACTCTGCGTAAACGTTCTGCCATACTCCCGGCTTGCCCGTGGCACTTGATTCGGCCTTTCAGAGATAAATGGTCCTGCCTTTCGGGTCCCTTAATAGCGCCTATGATGTACCAGCTCGCCATTGGTTAGATTTCACACGTGCTTCATGACGCGGTCACGCAGAGGCGTTCCCACAGCGTTTTTACGCAGCGTCTCGTTCCGTTTAGGGAACTAAGGTTACATACGTAACCGGAGACGTTCTGTTGTCACAGAGTGAATCTGAGAAACATTGAAAGTTTCTACATATTGGTGCAATACGTTTCTACATTGAACCCATCACAGATGTTTTCCTTATTTATCGAAAAATGTCTCCTCAATAACCGAACATAATACCACTTTTTTTAAATTTTAGCATGTTCATGCTTATATATTTTGCTGTTTAACCCAAAGAAAACTGCGTCTTGCGTAAGACCTGATAGTTTATGACCTCCAGTTCCCTGGATTGATATCCTCTACGGCAGCGGTCCACAACCTTTTCTGCCTGACGGACCAATTTCATGTTAGACAACATTTCGCAGAGCGGTCGAAATACGATCGGCATGAAAACATACAAACATATAACTTCAACACAGATGGAACTTGGGGCATGAGAATTACGTGACTTGACAAACCCGTATTTTGAGTATGACTCCTCATACTTTCTGTTAAAAAATGTATTTAAGTTTTAGGCTCTTCTTTGGTCTCCTTAGAAACTCTCCAAAGAGGTTTTTGCTCATTTCCAGTAGCTCGTGGGCTTACGTTTTGCAGTAAATATTGCGTAACCGAGACAAGTGTCTTGAAATGTGTCCTAAGGGACAAGCGCATGTAATAGGGAGAGGCTCGGGTCATTTTTCAAGATAAAACATTTTTCAGACAGAAAAGTGAAATGTTATTTATTCTTTCAGATTTTCACCTGAGGAAGATGAAGATGGCTTTCCCATAAGAAACTCCATCTAGCATTTGGTTGTAGTCAAGATACGCCGTTATGCCGTCAATCAAGCCAGGATGCATCTTGTCCATCTCATCAAAGATGAACATGGAGCGTCCACAGTTGGTGACGTTGCCTTTGATCCACTGCTGGAGCTGAGACTGAGGACAAACAGCAGCGTGTTCATATGAAAAGACTAAACACAAAGAATGGCAGTATGTTTTTCACTGAAAGTAACTGAATTCATCATCTTACCTTGTAGGTATCAACTTGAGTCAAATATGGGAAGTGTACTGATGTAAAAAAATGAACAAAGCTGCTCTTCATTCCCTCTTTGTAAATGTTATCAGCAATCAGCTGACTAAAAAAGCTCTTCCCGGTGCCGGTCCATCCGTGCAGAGAGAGCACCAGGGGCTTCTTGCGGTTGTTGTTGTTAATGAATCCGGTCACAGCTTTCAGGATGATGCGTGACGCGATGTGCTGTCCGAACAGTTTCCTTTGCACGTCGAGCTGGAGGCCTGGAGAGGACACAGCAACAAGTCAACGTGGTTCATGGCTGCAAACACCTTTCTCAGCCTCTCCACCAGGAAACTGTGCAGCTGAAGTGGAAACTTGCTTCACCCCAAGGTCCATTTAGTTAATAAGTGACAGCTTAAACAAAAGACACATTAATAACTGTGGATTACTATAAAGAAACTGACAACCCAGTTCATAAATTAGACCAATTAATGAATTGCATTTAAGTGTACAGCAGGATACAGCCAAGATTCTAAAACTATGTAATCAATAAAGAAATGAGAATAGTGTAACACCACTGTAATCAGTAGAATACCAACGCACATTTATGGTTGTATTCAATGTATTGTAACTAACCAAAATGCATGCATGTAACACATGATACTATCACTTGTATGGACTGAGACATTATAAATCCTAGCCACATTGAACTCACCAGGAGAAGTCACATGCTTCCAGGGGCGTGGACACGGCCTTTCACACCTTTGGTTAACAGACCCGATCCGTACCGTACCGCTCAGTGGAAACGCACTAGTGACCTGTACAAATATTTGTAGGCAACCATTGTTCTAGATTTGTTGGTGGAAGCAAGTGACAGTGAGCTACTCTGTGGCCTGTTGATTGCAGAAACCAGTTGATCCACAGATATGACACCTTTTCCTATATTAAATACTTGTGATTTTTACTTTTCAATCCAAGACGTCTTCTGTTTGTCCGGAATTTCTTCATTTTTGAACAAAACACAATTGATACTATTATATAAAATCAAACTCAATTTATATCAAAGTGCTTTGCTGGCAAATGATAATAACTGGAAAGAAGACAAATGCAAACTGTCGGGGGAAATGTACAAGAAGGGTATTTTTATTTTATTTAAATGTCCAGACATTTCAGAACCAAATAATTAAATGATCAAAAGCGTGAATTTTAAAGCTACTTCAATTGTGTGGATTTTGTCAATGTTATATTTGATGGTCTTTTTCTCATAAATGCGTCACATAAAGGCATATTTTTGGAATTGAGAGTTTCGTGTCCAGCTAAAAGTTCTGCACAGTAACCTTAAATAAAGTAGAAACAAAGTAAGTAAATTAACTCCACCGATGGACAGAATGGAAGGAGACGTCAAAACGTGTTACTCCACCATTTCCGTTTTTAAGGGAGAGAAACACCTGAGTGACACGTTCACTTCTGAAGGTAAACAGTCCACGTCGCAGGTGCGCGTCTCTTTACCTTCTCGCGTTAAAAGCCAAACTCTCCGCGAGAGCTGCGCATTCTCACCTGCTGCGTTGAAGACGATCGATTCCGCATCGCAACGTTCACGTATGAAATAGTTGTAGATCTTTTGCCCCACAGTCGCACCGAGCCCGATAAACGCCGACAGAGGATCGAACGCGTGAACCAGCGCGCCGGCTGACAAAAAGACACAAAGCAACAAATGTAAACGGGCCGCGTTCATCGTGGAAATTCCTCGAGTGGTTTTGGTTTTGATGAAACGTAACACCGAGCGACGCCTAGATGGAAAAGTGCCGGTTACGGAAAACGATGTAGCTGCACTGACCCGCCTCTTCATATGTTCATCTCTATTGTTTCAGCGTTGCCAGGCAACCTCTGAATAACGACTGATGTCACCTCGGCAGTCACTTGAATGTTATTGCACCTGTATGCTGACATTTACGGTATTAAACATGTGACCAAAATAAAAGCTATTGTCTCAATAATTCCAGACAAAGGCTATATGTAAACGTGTTAAGGACCTCTCGGACTACTCTTTTACAAAAAATGAAATATATTTACTATGCAAATTATGTGAAGTCCTCCATTTGTAGGATCAAAGCTAATATCGCATGATTTTAAGTCCTATTACAGAAGTTTTCTTCATAATTGTGATTTGAATTCTTTTCCTCTTTGGGTGTTTTTGGTATTCCATTTGGATCTTTATTTCATATTTGTGTGCATTTCTTGCCTCATTATTCTGCTTCGTCCCAGGTGGCTTTTGCTCCTCTGGTCTCTCATCTTTGCTGTGGTCACTCATTCGCCAAACGTTCATTTTTATTGGCAGTTGAAACATTCTTCTTGGTCCCAGGGACGCAGCTTTTTGGCCTCTGACTTTGTGATACTGAGTCCCAAAGTTGTTTTGCAGCACTCTCTGCAATTCCCTCGTGGTTTTTCTATAGCGTTTTAACCACAGAAGGAATTCTTCTCTTGGTGGTGAGCCTCTGCACACTCTGCACACTTATGGAAAATATGGAATTAATAGAGTTCCTTATGCATGAACAACTGGTGCAATTTGACTCTTCGGAGCAAAGGGAGTCAGATGACACCGTTTCAGCGGAAGTTCGATGGAACATAAGTTCAGCGATGTCACAGGAGCAGCGTAAATACGTTGTAATATGTCGCTCAGCAGAACAGGAGTCATGTGACAGTGGTTCAGTGATCCCTTTTCCTCTACAAGCACCAGGAGCTTCTTCGGGTTAATAAGATCGAACGTGAATCTCGGGGTGCACTTTTCTCAGTAAATAGCTCATCAATGTGTAGCTGTTTCTTTAAATTGTCCATGACCTTTGGCTCAAAGGCATCAGAAACTGTGACGGCATGTTTTATTTCTTTTCCATCCACAATAAATATTGTTCTTTCATATTCCACTTAAAGCTCCTCCACTTGCAGGGAAGTATAAGCAGTTGTACAGAATAACAACTTGGTGGTTTTTAAAGCCTGTATGATTTTAGAAACCATTTGCCTACACGTTCCCTCTTCTTTTAGAACAAAATATGCCTGCTTTAAAAAAAATCCCAATTTTTTAAACATATAATAAGAGATCCTTATCCCGAACGAATATAATGATGCCTCACACTGTGGAAACATTACAGCATTGGCTACCAACTTAAACATTAAAAAAATACTTTAACAAGTAAAAAAGAGTTAAAATATCATATGCAAAAAGTGTGCACACGGTGCATTTGTGGAACCATCATTGAAGTTAGAAGCTGACAAAGAAACCGAAACGGCAAACACCGAGCAGATTCCACCCTGATTACGGGCATAAGTACATCATATACCTTTGCTGAATTCAACTAAAATAAGCTCAAACATTGAGTGTTTCCCTTTTGGACACAAAACCCAGGTCCAACCCGACAATTCTGCCACATACCGCCAAATAAGAAATCTGCATCCCAACCAAATATAATAATGCTTCACACCGTTGAAACATTAGCGTCTTGGCTACAAAGCCAACTTATCCGTTTGAAAATGCTAAGTAATAAAAGAGTTAAAATATCATGTGTAAAATTCACCCGAAAATTGTGCACATGGTGCATTTGTGGAACCATCATAGAAACTTACAAAGAAACCGAAACAGCCCACAAGCAGCCGATTCCCTGATTACGGCCATGTGAGTACAACCATTTACCTTTTCAACGGAAAAAAGCTTCTTTTATTCTCAACCAGTAACATGGATACTGATATTTACACACCAGACCAACACTCACACGTGTTCCCCTTCATCCTGGCAGCAAGCATTTTGCAGATTGATCTTGTGGTTACATGAAATTAGCACTTTCTTATGTGCATGCCATGTTTGGAGCAGAGCCCCAAAAACAGACTAGGGTCCAACGTAAAGCTAAATTTGAAATCAAATTAAATGGATGTATCTAGTATAATTTAAATTTTTTTGTTTTTGAAGTGCACAATTTGATTGAAGGCAGCGTCCATTGGACATTATCCGTAGTAGTCCCACTTGTTAGATATCGTCTTGCATCCTTTGGAGGAGAACACTCTCTCAGTTTTTGGGTAGTACACTAAATCTTTGGCCACCCGTTCTGCCACGTTCTGGTTGGGTGGAACTCCTCTGGCTTTCATCTCCGCCAGGACGCACTGGACGACGTGCCGGTACTCCAGAGGCAGAAAGGGGACGAAAAAGTCCACCAGTTCGTCTTTGATCCAATCTGAATCCCACAAACAACCTGTAGAAAGAGATTATCAGACACTTTGGTCGGACAGGAGTCAATGTGTTTTTTTATGAAATCTAGTTTCTGACGGAAGACACCAAAGAATCCAGAAAAAAAAGACCTTTGTTTATCTTGGACCTACTTTTCTTGTTGTTGAACACTGATTCATAGAGCACTGTTTCCAGGCCTCTTAGCTCCAGCTCTTCTCGATCTCGTCCTGCTTTCCAGAAATCTAATGCGGTCTGTGTGATTTCCTCCCCTCCGTCATTGCTAGAAAGAAGATTAGAACATATTAGGACTTGTCTCTGATTGCAGCAGCAAATTATTGTAGTTCTCTATTGTCACAGAATAAAGGAACATTGAAAGTTTTACACAAAAATATTTATTTCACTGCGGTTTTTAGATAATTGAAATGCTTTAAGGCCTTAAACGCCAAACTGTAATTATGCAACTCAAATTTACATATTTTTTCAATACTTTTCTACCGTGAACACACCAGAGATGTTTACGTTATTCGCAAACTGCGAATATATTGACAAAATGTTTCCTCAATATGTGAAAATCATAACACATGTGTTGTCATTTATTTTGATATCTTTATGCATATATACTGTATATTTCACTGTTTAACCGAAAGACACTCAAGAAAACTCAGTTAAAGACTTCCAGCTTTCTACCTTCTTGAATTATTGTTTTTATTTAAGTACTTGCTTAAATAAAAAATACTAAAGAAAATATCGATATTTTCTTTAGTATAAATTAAAATGTTTCTTTCAGATTTTCACCTGATGAAGATGAAGATGGCTTTCCGATAAGAAACTCCATCCAGCTTTTGGTTGTAATCAAGGTACGGTTTTATGCTGTCAATCAAGCCACGTTGCATCTTGTCCATCTCATCAAAGATGAACATGGAGCGTCCACAGTTGGTGACGTTGCCTTTGATCCACTGCTGGAGCTGAGACTGAGGACAAACAGCAGCGTATTCATGTAAAAAGACTAAACACAAGAAGGTCAGTGTGTTTTTAGCTGAAAGTAACTGGATTCATCATCTTACCTTGTAGGTATCAACATGAGTCAAATATGGGAAGTGGAGTTGAGATGTAAAAACATGAACAAAGTTGCTGTGCATTCCCTCTTTGTAAATGTTATCAGCAATCAGCTGACTATAAAAGCTCTTCCCGGTGCCGGTCGGTCCGTGCAGAGAGAGCACCAGGGGCTTCTTGGGGTTGTTGTTGTTAATGAATCCGGTCACAGCTTTCAGGATGATGCGTGACGCGATGTGCTGTCCGAACAGTTTGCTTTGCACGTCGACCTGGAGGCCTGGAGAGGACACAGCAACAAGTCAACATGGTTCATGGCTGCAAACACCTTTCTCACCCTCTCCACCAGGAAACTGTGCAGCTGAAGTGGAAACTTGCTTTCACCTCACGGTCCATTTAGTTAATAAGTGACAATTAAACAAAAACCTCATGAATAATTTATACTATTATGTCAAATCAAACTCAATTTATATCAAAGTGCTTTGTAGGTGAATGATAATAACTGGAAATAAGACAAAACCAAAACCCTTCAACTGCTGGGGGAAATGCACAAGAAGTGGGTATTTCATTTCATTTAAATGTCCAGTTACAACTGAATTATCAAAAGCGTCAATTTTAAAGCAAATTTATTTGTATGTTGATTTTGTTGCCAATCGTCTATTTAATCGTCTTTTTCTCATAAATAAGTCAAGACATATGTTTTAATTGAGTTTCATGACCAGCTATAAGTCGGCACATTAATGACGGAAATAGCCTTTATTTCAGACGGTAGTGTCGGCCTACCTGAGCAATAAAAGGCTGCATCTATGGGCGCCGTTTGTAAAATGTCGCACATTCTAAAATCCTGCGTAATTTTGGAACATTTAGCATTATCAAATGATAAAAAAGCATGACAATATTCATGTCACAAACATTTAGAGAGAAATTCATGTAAATACATGCAATAACTTTTCCAAGGCAGTAACACAAAATGTTTCATGTAAATGTTAAATGTTATATATAGGTGTAGCCCTGGCACAAAATTCACTCAGACATCAGGATGTAACTAGTTTTCTAAAAAACCAAGTTAGAAGTGTGCATAAATATAGTACAAAAGATACAGGTGAATAAAAGCTATTCCAATAACAGCCTTATTTTTACAGTTTCAAGGTTGTCGTTTATGTAAATGAGTATAGTTTGTGTGTTATGTACATGATTCAGCTCGTTTATTTACCCTAACAGTCTAACTTGGTGGCAGTAGTCAATCTTTGTTTTGTTCGTGTTTAATTGGTTAGTGCTGACAGTGCAGCCAACCCGACTCCGTTCTCAGGAAAAGGGGTGGGACTTCGGCGTATACGGTCAGGTTCAGTGTATCGGAGTAAGAGAGAAGAGAGTCATCACCGTTATGTAAAGTTGTAATGGTTTAAGCAAAAACCCTATTCATAACTTGGTGGCTGACGACCAGTTAGCCTATGGTTTTGGATTGTGGTGACCTGCACGAGGTAAATATGATGTGGTTGTGTATTGTTTGCTATACTGTGACTAAATGTTGTAGTGTAAACAAGTTATGATGCTAATCGCGATTATCCATTAGCATAAGCACAATACAGGTTAGCTCGGCTTTCATACTGTTAACTTTGCTGTGAATTCAGTTGAGACAAGTGTTGCTAGATCGACATGACGTAGCAGATGGATGTGTGTTTAGCTGATTCAGGAGACGGACATTTAAGACGAGGATCGGAAAAACTCCTGTGGACCACTAAGGAGAACGGTTTCCCGCGTCTGCGCTTCCGGTTGTAGACTGTTTGCTGCTGTTTCTTTTTTTTCTCCCGGGCTCTGCCTGCCGTCCATCGCCCGGATTCCGCTCATCTTCTCCTTTGCATGGGGTATGGGAGACGTGAGAACTGACTAACTTGCACGTGCTATTTTTGTTTATTGCTTGTGTGAACAAGTGAAGCGGCCATTACGTTTTAGGTCTCAACGCTCCCAAGCATCGACTCGGCCCTGCAACGAGGGTTTTGTGTGTCATGGGTGTGAGAAAGTGGGGGGCATATTGTATTGATCTTCAAGTGTAATAAATGCCAAACTGTTTTGCCAAATTGTAAATGCCTTTGAAGTGTGTTTGCCATGTTGAGTTTAATAGTGTTCGGGTAAAAGCTGGTTAAAAGGTAAAAGTGGTAATATACCATTAAAACATATGATAAAGGGTTTTAATAAGAATCATTAACCCTTTGTTTTATTGCTTAAATTCTATTGGAGGCACCGCCAGTTATATTAGTTTACAAAATAAGGGACCTATAATTATAAGACAAATTGTATAAGACCATTTGCTTCTGCTTTAAAATCCTCACCTGAAACGACGTGGCTGTTTTTTTGGAAAGCTCACGCAACGTCATACGTTATTCAAAAGTAGACGTAGAACCGTCAACACTCTCACATTTACGATTTCACGGAGAAAAACGCCCATAGGGACACGTTCACTCCGTCTGGACTTCACTTTGAACGTAAACAATGAACTTTGCAGGTGTGCGTCTCTTTATCCTCTCACATTAAAACAAAACATCAAGCTGCACATTCTCACCTTTTGCATTGACGACGATCATTTCCGGATCGCAACATTCCTCTGTGAAATATTTGCAGAAGATTCCGAAGGGATCAAACGCGTGAACCAGCACGCCGGCCGACAGAAAAACATGCAGCAACAAATGTAAACGTGCCGCGTTCATCGTGGAAACAAGATAATTCCTGCAGTGGTTTTGGTTTAATAAAACGACCACAACACTGAGTGACTCCTAGAATGAAAAGTGGCAGATTGTTTTTTTCAGAACCGCATAAACCGGTAACAGACGGAATGTAGCTGCACAGAGCCGCCTCCTCATAAGTTCATCTCTATTGTTTCAGCGTTGCAGGCAACCTCTGAATAATGACGTCATCATGTTAACACTGCGCTCAACTCAGCAGGCAGTTGCAGAATGTTAGAGCACCTGTATGCGGAAATTTACGGTATTAAACATGTAACCGAAATAAGTTATTTTCGTTAAAAATTATTGTACAAAACATGAAATAATTTTACCTCACAAATTAAGAGATTAAGTAAAAGTCCTTTATCAAAAAGATGGTATCCCACGACCATAAGTCTTATTAAAGCTCTTTTCTCAATGATTCCAAACAATGTTTTCAGAATATCTGTGACTTCTCTTATGCTGAAATATTCATTTTGGGGTGTTTTTCCTGTGCTGATGTGAGAGTTTTGGGACAGAAGATGTCTCATGTGTGAAGCCCTCTGAGGCAAATTTGTAATTTGCGATTTTGGGTTATACAAAATAAAAATAATTGAAATGATTTGTGGTGCCAATGGGTGTTATTCTGATTATTCAATTCTGATTCTGGGTTTTGGAGCAATAAAAAGCTGTTATGGCCAAAACAGATAGATAGGTAGGTAGTAGTTCCAGAGAGTACCAAAATTGTTACTGCATCGCGGACAGATAAAGTTAGTGTGGGAATTTTTCAACTTTCAATATACGTTGTAATATGTGATTTGAATTATTTTCCTCTTTGGGTGTTTTTGGTATTACATTTGGATCCGTATTGTGTAGTTGTGTGTGTCTTGCCTCATTATTCTGCTTTTTTATACAAGCGCTTACAAGAGGGACAAAGTTCACTCTTCTTGACGCGTCCCCCCGTCAAGCAGCTCCGTACGTTGTTATTTCTACTTCCGGTGTGGGCGGAGCGAGACGTGAGCTCCTAGTTACCCGGATGTACCTATGAGAGAGCGCTTCATACTGAGCCAAAGCAGCGCTTTCTTTTTTACTAAATGTTCAACAAAATGTGATATCTATTATTCTCTTGCCAAATATTAATAAAGTGATTGCTGTTCAATTTCATATTAAAACAGAATTTGAATTTCTTTTTGTCTGTGATGGCTTTGATGCTGAATTGAAGAATGCACGTGTACATAAACTGTCCATCAAGCAAACCGTTATGCAGCTCTGTCAATCTAAGCAGATATATGCGACTTTTAAAGTAAAACAAAAAAAAAAAACATATCCTCAATATTATTTCACAGCAAATGTTTTTAAAAACCGCTGCGAGACAAACATTTTCCTCATTTAGACCATATTTCAAGCCTGTTAAGTTAATCGGCTTTTTGATACTGAGAATATTCGCGTAGTCTTCTCATCCACCTGAAATCAAATAAGCATATTTACCATAGCACATTTTATTGAACACTACACACGTGTACACACACGCACAAACTCCTTTAAAGGAATGAAGGTGCAATACATGCCGCCGCGCTTGTCGTGTCCAGAAAACCAATATTTCTGCTGTTTAAAAAAAAAGAGACTATTTCCTCCAAACCATAAAACTTTGTCGGAGGTTGAGCTGTTTGGTGAAATGCGACGCAGCGCACAGTCCCTCCCTCACGCCGAAGCTTTTTTCAAGTCCTCGGGCAGCACCCTGCCTTTCTTCCTCGCCCGGTCCTTCTTCTTCTCCGCCTTGGCGTGCTTCTGCTTCTGGAGGTTCTTGCGCCGCTTGTCCTGGCGATGCTGCATCTTCTCCACGACGTTCTCGCTGCGCGCGTTCCACTGCGTCTTCCGCTGCTCGCGGCCCTTCTCCTTCTTCCTCAGCGAGGAGCGCAGCATGACCTCGTCGTCCTTGATCTTCAGGCCCTCGGCCTTGTAGAGCACGTTGGTCCACTTCATCTTCTCCTCCATCTCGCGGGCCTTCCCCTCGTCCTTCTCCCGCAGCTGCTCCAGCTTGGCCTTGCGGGCCTCGACGCGGCCGAGCAGCTGCTTGTAGTTCTTCCCCGTCAGCGGCGTTAACTGGCCCTTCGTGCTCTGCTTCTTCATCTTCTTCTTCTGCATTTTGTCTACGTAGCCCTCCTCCACGGTCTCCACCTTGTTGAACACGATGGCGGTTTCGTTTCTCTTGCTGGCGGCCGGGGCGGGCTTCGCTTCCGGCTTTATCTCCGCCTGCTGCTGTCGGGCGCTTTCTTCTGCCAATTTCTTCAGCAGAAACTCTTTCTTCTTCTTCTTCCTGCGCTCGCGCTCCTGCTTTCGCTTTCCTCGCTTTGCCTGGACTTCCTCTGATAACGCATCCTTTGGAGCGCTCTAAAAACAAAGAAAAAAAAGACAACTTTGAGACTTTTTAAAATTCACTAATGCAGTTGTCCAAAATGTAAATAAAAACATGCTTTCATGTTCATATTTAACTGTAATGGTATTATCGTAATGTGAGGACTTGTGCTTTGTCTGAGAAGAAGTTGTATTGGTAAATCCCTGATAATAAATGGTCCAAACTGATGCAAAACATTGCAAACTTAAAACAAAGCATACATGTGCAAGTAAATACCAACTGCTGGTTTAAACAATAAGTAATAGTGAATACAATGGCACTAACAGGGATCAGAATTAAACTCTGTCTGCAGCATCTTTAAAAAGCTGCTTACCTGTCCTCTGGACTCTTCGATCTTCTCGTGAAGTCTCCTGCGTAGTATATCTAGCGTGGAAAAGGTGGACTCTAAAAACAGAACAAAAACCATGAATGAACTGTTATTCTAATAAACCACCGGGGATGCACGGAGTAACGCACACACTTCCTGTACCTTTGGGCGCCTGCGTTGCAGATCCATTCGTGCTGGGAGCTTTGGACCCATTGGGCTTGGCTGTGGCCGGACGGTTCTGTGCCGCGGCTGAGGGGGGCGGCCCGGGCCGGGACTTCACATTGGAGCCATTTTCTTTGGAATGTTTCTTCTTACCCTTTTTCTTCGGAGGAGGAGGACCGATACTAGATTTGCCCTTGAAGTGAGCTGCACACAGTTAAAAGACATGAATTAATAATCAGACATATTGTTACCTATTTTTTGACTGCATAATGACATTCGAGTTAAGACCCTGGAAACTTAAAACATCTGGATGCATAAACAACAAAAAAGGCTGCATTTATATAGTGAGAAGCTCTGATACGTCACGTCACACAAAACTATATTTAAAAAATATGAGCAATTTTTAATCAATTAGATAAAAATGCCTGAAAACGGGCGATATTATTTTCTTGCCCTTTCCTGATTCTAAAGATTACTTTGAACAACAATCTATGAAATATTCCCTCTGCACATGTACTGTATGTCTGTGTATTAATAAACAGTCACTATAGATACACCGGGGGGGGGGGTAAATGAGCCGAATCGGCGAGCTAACGTTACCAAACGGTCTCTTCTTCGGCTCGCGGTCCGGTTGAGATAAAACTTTACTCGCGAACTTCTGAAAGTATGAATCCCTGGAGACGAGATCCATGTCGACCCGAGAGCAGCGGAAAAAAGGCCCTCAGCGCAGGAGCTCACCGACGAACCCCCGAAAAAAAACATCAAAACACTTCCACCGACCCACGTGGGTTAAACGTGCCGGGGCGACGCGTCAGCGAACCGGAAGTAGTAACACCGAAAGCGGTCCCACCTCCAGCGGCGTTATGTATCTGTTACGCAGCCGGGTTTCCTCTTCTTCCTTGACGCTTTGACTGAGGATGGCTTCTCTAAAAGCGGCGCTGGTTTGTTCCACCCGGCTGTTAAAGACCCCGCGACAAAAGGTGCGTGACGCGTTTTCACTCCGCCGGGGCGCGTGAACGTGTGAATGTCAAGCAGCATCTGAGCGTGTGTTTTTATTTTCTTCTTCTTCTTCTTTCTGTCCTCGCAGTCGCATGTCGTTTACGTCACGAGGACCCTCGTCCTGCCCGGGCCGCCACTCTTCAGACGGCCCGAAGGTAAACTGGGAATAAACATTGAAGATGAAACTCAAAAAAGTAACTCAGAAACGATTTAAAGCCAATAGGTACAAACAATTCTATAACATTACCTGGACTTTTTTGGACAAATATTCCATCTGATAAGATTCAAGTCAAGGTCAAGTTGTCTTAAACTTCGACTCTCATGTTGTGGGATGAATACGAATTCTGATTAACCTCCCATCTCGTCCACCTCGCCTTCTTACATTACATTACATGTTATTAAGCTGACGCTTTTATCCAAAGCGACTTACAATAAGTGCATTTCCACATAGAGATACAAACTCAGAAGAACAAGTAACAAGAAAGTACCATTTCATCAAATAAGCAGTTTCAAAACATGTTATAGAAAAGTGCCATTATAGGTGCAATTTGAGTGCTACGATTTGTTAGTGCTACGGTTTGCTGAGTGTTTTTGTCGAGGTCTTCACACCTTGCTTTGCGTGACGTGTCTTTCCAGGTAGGTTCCTTACCTTTGGGCGACTGTCGAGCTCCACGGCAGCCAGAGGGGAAAAGGGAGAAGAGTCTCTCTTCAAATGGATCCTGCTGCTCATCCCCGTCACCGCCTTTGGCCTCGGCACTTGGCAGGTAGACCATGTTTGGGGGGGGGGGGGGTGATGAAATTATGCTTTGTTCTTGTTGGATGGACTCGTGACGCCTTTTTTGTCTCTGCGAAGATGAGACGGCGTCAGTGGAAAATGCAGCTGATCAATGATCTGAGGAGGCTGGTCACTGCGGAACCCATTCCGCTTCCTCTCGAGTGAGTCAAACAGAGCCGGGTTGTTCACTGGAGACCACTACAAGCAGCCTAGGGTTCTAAAAATACCTTTTTATAATGGTGCATAATTAAGAATTTAAAAAACAAACAAACATCTGTACTGTTGTGATCCATGTTGCCGTCCCCCTCCCCCCTCCCTGGTTCTTAGCCCCAACGAGTTGAAGGGCCTGGAGTACCGGCGGGTGAAGGTGCGCGGCCAGTTCGACCACGCGCGGGAGCTGTACGTCCTGCCGCGCTCGCCGGTCGACCCGGAGAAGGAGGCCAGAGAGGCGGGCACGCTGTCTTCCAGCGGAGAGACCGGCGCCAACGTCATCACGCCGTTCCACTGCACCGACCTGGGGTAGGGTTAAAAAAAACAAAAAAAAAACAGGTTGGATGTGGGGTCAGAAATATGGAAAACGGGACATTTTGCTCGCAGTCCGTCTGCTGACGGTCGGCCACCTTCGCCTGCAGCATCACGATCCTGGTGAACCGAGGGTACGTCCCCAAGCAGAAGGTCAGACCGGAGACCCGCATGAAGGGGCAGGTCAGTACCTCAGACGGTGGGACACATCTCTGCCCACATTACCCACAATGCAGTGTGAGGGCCGCTGATAGTCGTCTTCAGACTCAAGTGGTATCTTTTGAGGCAGTTTCATCAGATTTTGTTCAGCCTTTTAACCTACAGGTAGCGGCATTAAATATAGATGTCCTCTCGGCAGTTGGGAAATCAAAAAGTTTCCCCATTGATGCATCTTTCTTCCAGACAAGCTTTTGTCTCACCTCTAAACCACACAATATATTACTTCATATTGAAGGAAACAGTGGCCCCAAAGCTTCCCCCGTCACTTACATTTTTTATTTCCCCGCAGCCCGTTCACTTATTGAACAACATGTAATAACTTCCATTGTTTAGGTGGAAGGCGAGGTGGAGGTGGTCGGTGTCGTTCGACTGACCGAGAACCGGAAACCCTTCGTGCCGAACAACGACGTGGCGAGGAACCGATGGCACTACCGGGACCTGGAGGCCATGGGCGCCGCCGCCGGAGCGGAGCCCATCTTCATCGACGCAGACTTTGGTGAGATCCCGTGAGCCCAACAGTCTTCGACTCCACCACGTAATTATTCTTACGGTGTTGGGTGACCAGCAGCCTTGTGTGCCGCAGGGAGCACGACCCCGGGGGGGCCAATAGGAGGACAAACCAGAGTGACGCTGAGGAACGAACACATGCAGTACATGGTCACATGGTACGGACGCAACTTGTTGGCAACAACATTCAGTTGAGCAAGTTAACGGACTTGATTTGTCTTTCTCTCTCCAAAGGTTCGGCTTGTGCGCAGCCACCTCCTACATGTGGTACGCAAAGTTCATCAAGAAGATTGTGTGATGCATTGAATGTTTGAAATAGTGTTCATTGTGTATTAGCATCAAACTCTCTAGCACCTCATAACTGAAATAAAGCTCTATAAACTTACAGGACTATTTTTGGTGATTTTAGAAGTTTACCACTTACTGCTGTAAAAATAGTTTCCAGTTTAAGAAGTTTGTAATCTTTAAATGTAAATGTAATTTATTTACAAAATGTGTAAGTCCTTTAATCCTATTGAGGGAAAAATTATATATAAAAGTTATAACACTCAGAACATGCCTACTGAAGAAATTATATTAAATTTGGCTTGCATAATACATTTTAATTGAAAGGAAAAAAACAAACACTTTCATAGGACATACATCTTTTATTCCAAACATTTTAACCAAGCTTGGTTGCCAGTTCCTTGGCCTTTGCCTTCTCCATCTTACTGATGCGGGCTGTGGATTTGGGGCCCATGATACCACCTCCCCAGTGACGACGGATCTGAAAAACAAATTTAAAGAGATTAAAACTGGGCATCTTTTTTATGTTTATGGCAAGTCAACACCTGTAGAGAAGTGTGAAAGGTACATAACCGTCTAACCCCCAAAAAACTAATAACAATTTTGGCCAATGCTCAGGGTTAAAAAGCTCAAAAGCATCAGGGTGTCAGTTGAAGAAATTCGTGTCATCATTGCATTAAGGCCAAGTATCAAGACAGGTTACACTGTAGGCAGACTTAGAGCCTTCAAAGTCAATTACTAAAGTGGCAATGCTAAACTCCTTTGGGTTTAACACCCAGATGCACACTTGCATCCTGCCACATTGAGTCACAATTCCAAGAGTGCTTACCTCTTCATATCGGTCATTGTAGTTTGTCTTGATGGCTTCCACAAGCTTGGCAAGTGCACCTTTATCCTCACTAGAAAAAATGAAAGCCATTTTTAGACAATTTAGATAGCGTGAACAAGGAATAGATTCAAATACAGCCAACATTATTTTCATGCAGGCCCTACTTACGGGTTTGTCTGTGTGAAGGCCACTGAAGTGCAGGTCTTTCTGTGCACCAGTCTGCCCAGTCTAGCCTTTCCCTTGATGATGCAGTACGGGACGCCCATCTTGCGGCACAAAGCTGGCAGGAAGACGACGAGCTAGAGGAAAAAGGTGCACATTTAATTAACATGTTTCCTTCAAGTAATGCCAACGAATCGAGACAAAAACTGATCCACAATAAAATTGGTGGTCTCTGCTCAGGATTTAAAAAGTTTGATCCACACAGATGATTCAGGTGAAGAAATTCAAACATCATTGCTAGAGACCACATCCATCTGTAAACTGTCACTGAATGACAATCTTACCTCAATTGGATCCACATCATGGGCAATGATGACCAGCTGGGCTTTCTTGCTCTCCACCAGAGAAGTGACAGTGTTCACACCTGCAGAGAAAGGGGAAATTATCGTCTACCCGAACATAACCCTACCGTGAAAATCTATTTTACATCTAAACCTATATATATATTTCGGCCAATGCTCAGGGTTAAAAAGCTCAAAAGCATCAGGGTGTCAGTACAAGAAATTCGTGTCATCATTGCATTAAGGCCAAGTAAGACAGGTCACACTGTTCAGATTGGGCTGTCGACCCAGTCACTTCAAGGGCTTTCTGGGCAATTAAAAACATGTTAGCCACCAACGCTATTCCCCCCCCCCCCCCCTGTACCACAGGTAGGTACCGTACCTGCACGGAGGACAGGAGGCCTCTTTGTAGGGGTGTCTCCCTTTCCAGCTGCCTTCTGCTCAGCGCGGGCCATCAGCCTCTGCTTCTTCTCCTGCTTGGTCTCGGGCCTGTACTTGTGGGCCAGCTTGAACAGCTGTGTGGCTGAGGAGAAAATACAAATTCGTCACTCAACACAGTTTACACTACAGCGCGGATAATATACTCTGCTAGGAGTGGCATCAGTGATCTTGGTGGGTGTCAGCACAGCTGTTCAGTTAGCAAATATTCTTTCACATCACTTGCAATGCTATTAAGGACTTGACAGCCTATAACATAAGCGCTCTCCTCACTCACCGGTCTGGCGGTCCAGAGCCTGGGTGAACTGGTTGATTGCAGGGGGAACCTTCAGACGCTTGTAGAGGATGGAGCGCTGCCTCTGCAGGCGGATGTAACGTGGCCATTTCACAAAGCGTGTCAAATCACGCTTGGGCTGAATATCCTGGCCTGTAGGGGAGAGGAGGGATATAATTCATCAGTATTTTGAATTCATACTCAGGGGTCTTCATTGTCCCATCATACGTGCATCAGCGATCTTGGTGATAAAGGTTTGTCGGCAAGGAAGTTAAGATAGCAAATATTGTGGTCATCATCTGCACGGTTACAAGTTCTCAGAATTCTAACAAAAAAGGTACTCACCAATGCCAAAGTTCTTCGGCCTCTTCTCAAACAAGGGGTTGACTACTTTTTTGGTGTCATGTTTCTTGGCCACGGAAGGGGCAGGTGCCACCTTCTTCCCCTTAGCCTTCTTTCCCTTAGGCTGTAAAACAAAAGTTAGGAAACATTAAGTTACACGTTATAGAACGACTTGAACAGTCCAGTTTAGAAAAGAATCCATCTACGACCATGATTTAAATGTACGTGTAATCACAGAAATCTAACATGAATATTCCACTGCTCAAACTCCGCAGCGTGCATCGGCTCATGGACCCATTGCTTTGAATGAAAGTTGGCGTTGTCCTACCATCTCTATTTTAGCCCAACAGAGACTGCTCATCACGTTTTTAAAAAACGCAAAGCCACAAAGCCAGGCTCAAACGCATTGCATAGCGCAAGACCATCCATATTGCGGTCTAAACGGCTAGCATGCTACATAAACCCAACACCGAAGCCACCAGCCTGAATGCCCACAGTAAAACAGACCGGCTATTTACTTTAGGTATCAATTACCTAATTTGAACAACTACCGAGCTTAGCAGACAACGTGTAGTGATGCCGACAGCACTTCCCCGTGTTAGCAGGAAGAGGCAAGGCTCGGGCCCATAGAGCTAATCACCCTGATACACACTTGCATGGAAAATCGAGTTTAACTTCACTAACGTTAATTAACTCAAAAAAAGGCAAATTACTGGTCAATCCCATTTAAACTGAAAATGCGGACTAATTGAAACAGTTCTCCCGAAAACGAGCGTGTGTTCCGAGATTAGCTTTAGCTTCTGAGGGGGGGAGACACGGTGCAAATGCTATCGGCTACACAACGGTGAACTTCCAAGTTCTACCTCGAAAAAAACAACCATCCACGCAAAATATCGACACGACTTACACTTACAGGCTTCACTCAAGCCATTAGTGTATTTAACAGAGTAAGAAAGCGCATACATTTAGCGATGCAGGCAGATTCAAAAGATAGAATAGGTCCGGAGAAAGCTCAGCTATGTACCCACCATGTCGGTTCAGGCTGAAAGGAGGACCGAGGGATTCTGGGTAACTTAAATACCGCGAGGGTTGCGCCGTAACGACGTGGCTTCTGAAGCGCAGACCTGGAGTCAGATGTTGAAGCTTTAGCGTCGCGGTTTTTTTTTCTGAATCTGACTCAGAGTCAGTGTTAAAGAATACTGTCTCTGAACGTCATACTCGATGGGTCATTGGTTGTATACATTACCCAGCTCTAAAAGCGTGTAATAACGACGTGGTGAACGCACATTTACTGTATAATTTCGCTTCAACATTTGAGTATGTACATTTATGTAAACTCAAATTATTTGACTAAATTAAATTGCTTATAAAATAAAACCAACTTATAAAGTACCGGTGTTTATTGACTAGCAGTATGTAAAATAGTTATCTCCACGTTTATCAGCTGCAACATCACAGTGATTAACAAATTAAATAATTCACAACTCAACAACATCACACAGATGTTTATAATAGCTACTTTGCATTCGTTATATTGTAGTTGTGTATTTTAATGCCAATATATCAACTAAGTAACATTTTTAACGTATTGAACCAATTTCCTATAATGTAGCAATTTAATTTTAAACGGAATAATCATTTTTATTTAAAGTGTATGTAGTGGAGAAGAAAGTCTGAACATATGAAATATAATATAAAAACGTGTTAATAAAATAATGGTGACTTAATGGTGACGCATAATACATGTCGTTGTTAAAAAACTTTAACAACAATTTAGTTAAATGTATTAAATATATATTTAGGAAGGTATACCAAATTGTAATTTTTTATTTATTGAATCAATGAACCATATAATATGATATGATACAATCTTGGAAACCATTTGCATGAAGATCTTTTAATAATAACAATTGCGTCTACAAATTTACAAATAAATAAAAGATTAAAGTAAAGATCTTGAGATATTTTCTTCATAGTAAAACACTACCAGTCAACTTAAGATCATTTTGCTGTTGTTTGTTGTCGCTGCTCACTTCCGGGATCCGCCATTGCTGTAATAAAAAAAAAAACGTGCAGTTTTACGTCACTTCCGTAAACATGGCTATTTAACCTTCAGCTATTCGAATGGTTTCTACTCGTTATATTACTCGCGGGAACACGCCAACGATACATGTGATTAAAAATAAATAAGTTAAAAAAAAGAAGAAATTCCGCAGACCTGACGCCTGGATTTTGTCCGCCTGACGTCTCCACGTTCCCTCCTCTCTTCCTCCTCCGTTCCTCGTCCAGCCCTCAGACGTGCCGGGCCGTGCTGTGAATGGGAGCGGAGTTTTTTTTAATTTTTTTTTTTTTAGGTTGAGGGTGGGCTTGGGTATCGCGTCTCTCGGCTCTCCTGGACATCCCGTTAGCATCCTGTCGCCCTCTCGCCCGCATCCAGTAGGAACTGTTCCCCGAGAAGAAGGAAGAAGAAGAAGGAAAAAAAACAGCGATTGTCGTCGCGGACACCGCTTGTGTTGCTGAATTATCGGCTTTCATTAACCGCCGTCATCGCTGCAGACAGGAAGGTCCCCCCCCCCTCTCTCCCCTGAGCTTTTCGTGGGGTAAACAGAAGGCCCGTGAGGTGTTACATCCCATGGCTTCTGTGTGGGGACGAGGTGCCCGTGGGTTCCTTTTGGGGACGGTCGTGGTTCCGTGTTGAGATGTTGCAGATAGCTTTAGCTACTGCGGCCTGTCATCCGTATCACCATACGGTTTGGTTCAACTGTCACATATCAGCAGACGTCCCCCCCCCAGCCCCCGATGAAAGCGAGTAGCTATGGCCGAACAAGACATTTGTCCTCACCAGGATTCCATAGGAGAGCTGACCAAGGAGGACCTCCTCCAGAAATCCAAGGTGGGTTTTCATTCATTTACTGGAAATGTCAAAGATGTGTGCCATGGCCGACGTAATGTACTCAAAGTCATAACCCATCAGCTCTCTTTCTAACCCTCTCCTTTCGATTCAATTCACGCTGCAGGGAACCTGCCAGTCTTGCGGATCTGGGGGCCCAAACCTGTGGGCCTGTCTGCAGGTAGAGTCCTTAAAATGTCTTCTTGACCAGGGCATTTTCCGCTTTAGTTTCTGCGACCGTGTCACGTAAATGACGCCTGCTGCATTTCTGATAAGGTGGCCTTATAATAAACAATGTGGGGCACGGGTATTGAGACGTGTTAGAGATTTGATACTTTATAGTATTGCGTGAAACAATCAAAAGATTGAGGCGATTCAAGAGGATAGAAAGGCAGACGCGTTGATGTCCCCGTAAGAGAGGACAGGATTCGCAGGCTAACCGTCCCGCTGTCTCCGCTCTGCAGAGTGACTGCCCGTATGTCGGCTGTGGGGAGTCCAACGCCGACCACAGCACGCTGCACGCACAGGTAAAAACCCCTCTCTCACGGGGGCACACCTGTCCCTTGATGAGAAGAAGAAAAAAACCCCGCCTCAAACAGTGTGTTCCCCTGTTTGTTTCTTTTTTTTTTTTAGGCGGAGAAGCACAACCTGACGGTGAACCTGACCACGTTCAGGATCTGGTGTTATGTGTGTGAGCGGGAGGTGTTTCTGGAGCAGAGGCCCGCCCCCCACCGCCACTGTAAAGCCTCAGAGCAGGTACCACAGAGTGCAAAAAACGGTGCTGGAAATGAACTCGACCTGTTTCGGACTCCCCCCTCGCTATTTATAGCATCCGGTAATCTTTTTTTTTTTCTTCCTAGGAAGCAGCTCCTCAGCCGGTAGGTCACCACCTGAAAGCAGTGCCGATTGCCGTGGCCGAAGAAGAAGGCTCGGAGTCAGAGGATGACGAGCTTAAACCGAGAGGTACGGCGCGTTCAACGTCAACATTTCCTCTCCTAAACAACAGAAAACACAAGACTTCTCAAATGATTAAATCAGACAAAAAATGCTGTTCGAGGATAGGTGACATATTTAATATATATATATATATATATATTAAACTGCCTCGAGGCTGAAGAATATTTAATTGGCCGCTTCATATTTTAATCCAGACACCGGTGATAATTAACCCTTGGTGGTGACCTCCCTGTTCTGTTCTAGAAAACCAATCCTCTGCATCCTCTGGAGGCTCGGAATAACCGTGTGGCTTCTCCTTTTTCTTCTTCAAAGGTTTGACAGGAATGAAAAATATTGGGAACTCGTGCTACATGAACGCGGCTCTTCAAGCCCTGTCCAACTGGTGAGAGCACTCCCCCCTCTTCCTCTTCTGTTAATCCAGTCTCCTGCGGGTCGAAGCCGCTCGCGCTGATGCCAGTCGTTCCTCTCTTTGCTCTCCCCCCCCCCCCCCCCCACAGTCCTCCTCTGACTCAGTTCTTCCTGGACTGCAGCGGATTGGTCCGCACCGATAAGAAGCCCGCCCTCTGCAGGAGCTACCAGAAACTCATCTCAGAACTCTGGCATAAAAAACGGTAATAACCGCGCGCGACGCGACTTGAGAGTCAGTCAAGTGTCAGAATGCAGCAATACGAAGGCTTTTATGTACTAATGGCTCATTCACAGTCTATTAAACTAACTGTCATGGCGGCTACCCTCCCAGGCCCAGCTATGTCGTGCCTACCAGTCTGTCTCATGGCATCAAACTAGTAAACCCCATGTTTCGTGGTTACGCTCAGCAGGTAGGGGCAAGCAGCCAGCAGGTAACTACACCTGGCATCACTCAACAGCTTCACACGGTGTTGTTCTTTGTTTTCTGTGCTTTATTCACACATTCCCTGAAAATGAGTTGTCATTTTTTTTGCCATTAACAATTACATTTGTTCTTAATTACCAGAAGCTTTGCTTGAGTTGAGTTTACTTAGGGAATTTTTTTTCTTCACATTGTTAGGACTGAACCAAGTCATAAATGGTTTAGTAACTAAATGTAGAGAACAATGAAGGTAATTAGTAACTGGTATATTTCTTAAAACCATAGTAGGACATTTTGGAAGTGTGTTTTGTTACTTTCATGCACAGAAGCAGTTGGCTTTGCTCATCATGACAACACGTAACTTTTGTTCTTGAACTTTTGTACAAATTAAACTTTTGTAAGGTGTTACATATTAACCTTTTAGATGTGGTAGAGGACCTCTACGTAGCGTCAAACTGCATGCAGAATCTGTGACCTTTGTCAGTACACAAAAACAACTCAAATCTCCGTAAATTGTTGAATTATCAATGTAGTCAGTTTAAAATGTTTTCATGTTAGATTCAGGCTTAATGCATGCGATTGTGTGAAGGGTCTGATTATGTTGGATGGGGATTGTCAATGAAAAGTACCCATACTGCATTATTTCAGAGGTTATTATACGGTTCTACTTCTTCCCCCCTCAGTATTCAAAATGCTTTTTTTGTTGCAAAGACACACAACATTAAGCACACGCATCTCTTTGCATGGCCCTGTTTTGAAAAAGTCATTTTCTGTGTGTGTGTGTGTGTGTGGCCGCCCTTGTGCATCCTCGCGTTGAGTCAGTGCAATGTGCCTCCCTCGCCACAGGACACCCAGGAATTCCTGCGCTGCCTCATGGACCAGTTGCACGAGGAGCTGAAGGAGCCTCTGACCGAATGCAGCATGAGCAGGGAGGGGAGCGACGGCGAGGAGACGAGGGACGGAGACCGCTCGCCGTCCGAGGACGACTTCCTGTCCTGCGACTCCGGCTCCAGCAGTGACCGCGGGGAGGGAGGGACGGCCGGGGACGGCGAGCCGCTCCTGCAGGACACGTGCGACGGGGTCAGGGCGCCGGCGGCGGCGGCGGGGGCGGCGGCGGCGGGCGCCGGGGTCGCCGCGTTGATCTCCGAGAAGGAGAGGCTGAAGGAAAGGAGGGTCTCCGGCTCGCCGCTCCACGGCGGCTCGCAGGAGATGGACGAGGACGCCGACGTGGACACGGCAGCGGAGGTGTCGCTTCCCGAGAGAGGGGAGGGGTCGGAGGGGGAAGAGGAGGGGCCGGCGCCGAGCGCCACCGCAGAGGTCCAGAGCCAGGAGAACAACCAGTTATCCGATGCCGGGGAAGGGCAGGACCACGGCAGCAGCGCCTCAGGTAGTGGATTCCTCCGTGTGATTGAGCGCTTCAAAAGGGTCTGTGTCGCAACGTGCTTTTCTCCCCCCCCCCCCCCCCCCCCAGAGCCGGACAACGAAGTGTCAATGAACCAGGCCCCGTCCACTCCCTGCAGCCCAGTGCGAGCCCTCCAGGAGCTGCACCCCAAACTGTCCTCCAGCGCCCCTCGCTCCAGCCCCCTGCGCTCCGCAGGACCAGCGTACTCCTTCAAGAAAGGTGCGATGGGCTCTACTGACTCTCCCTTGAATGTGTACATTTGCACCAGAAGGTCAGGTGAGGGAAGTTCCGGTCACATTTGGAGCCACTGGAGACTTGCAGCTGCATGATTTAGGACGTCAAAGCCTTTTGAGTTTGATGAGATGTTGTTGAATCCGGGGAGGGTTTCAGGCTCCTGAGGGTGATGCGTGTAGATGCCTGGTCTACATGGGGGCAGAGGTTGGATGTCAAATCAAACCACATCAAGTATTTCCCCTGACATCCTTCTCTCTCTCTCTCTCTCTCTCCGTTATGAATCTTTCAGCTCAGCTGCAGCTCAGCGCCAGGAAGAAGAAACAGTCCCACTATCGCAGCGTGATCTCGGACATCTTCGACGGCTCCATCCTCAGCCTGGTCCAGTGTCTAACGTGCGACCGGGTGAGCTGTGCTTCATTTAAACACCAGGGGGAGCTACATGCTCAGTCACAAAGGGACGTTTAGACGTTTTTCTGTGTCATTCCCGAGTTCACAAATCCCTTATTTTGAAAAGACAGATGTTGAATGATGTTTATATGAACCACACCCACACATTATATTTAGATAAACCTATGTTTGAAAGCTCGGCCCTTTTCTGTGTGATTGTGCGACAGGTCTCTACGACAGTGGAAACCTTCCAAGACTTGTCGCTCCCTATTCCTGGTAAAGAGGACTTGGCCAAGCTCCACTCGTCCATACATCAGAACCTTCCAGTCAAGACGGGCCTGAGCCCCGACACCTACGGCTCGCAGGGCTGGATCCCTTTCATCATGGACTCCATACGCCGGTCAGTGGAGCGCCTCACACCCTCGTGTTTTGAGTGCACCACAGCTTTTACTTTGGCTTATTGAGGACGTTACTTTCCTAAGCAGTAAGGCTTGAGGCTGTACTTTATCGTCCAATAATGTAACAGTTCGAGGGCGTTGTTAGGCCCGATGCGCAGGAAACCCTCCAACTGCTACATTATTGAAGATAAAGTACTGCCTCAAGTACCTTATTGCTTCATAAATTGTAAGCAAATTGCTGCCTTTCATCACAAAATAGTTGTAGCCACCAAACGTTGTGTATCTCTAAGTCTAGAGAATAAATAGTCCAAATAGGTGCATGTAAACGGCCTTGGGTCCCGCACCGTCTCATTCATTCACATCGCTCATGACGTCCACCTTAATTGTCCGAAACTGATGCAAAATCAAACCAGTTAGTTTGAGTGATACGGAACGCTCGCTGAATAATGTGACTCACTCTCAACCAACCAGAACGCTGGATTTCATGTACCCGTGTTATAAAGATAAATAAGGCAAGTGGAATCTTGAGGTTTTTCTTTCTCTCTTTTTAATCGCTCACAGAAATAAAACAAAATTCCACATCTCTGAACACCAAAAAATTCAACGTTGCGCCGCTTCCTTGTAAATGCCAGCCTGCATGGTGGAAATAATGAGCTTCACCAAGAGGATGCAGGTGAGGGCTTGTAGGCATCACGAAGGCTCCTCTAACTGCCAGCGAGAAGTAGAGCGACACCACGGCGGACAATCAGCCCCTCACATCTGCTCTCACAAATCTATGTTTCAAGCCTGCAAGCTGATAGAAATTGCGTGTGTGGTTAATGCAGCGGGGGGGGAGTCCCTTGACGAGTTCCGGCAGTCAGACCGGGGCTGATGAGTGAGATGGAGATCTGGTCGATCTGGTGCTGCAGGATAAGATTGGAGAGCAGAGCCAACAAAAGCAGTGCAGTCGGTCGTGTGGTCATGCCACTGACAGAGGGTGCCTGTGCATTCCTGCACTCTGTTACCTGTATCAATCACCTTAGATATTGGACCAAGCAGCATCATGAGAGAGCTGGTGACGTCGTTCGGGGAATTTAGTGCTCTCTGAGGGGTTGGGGACAGAATGTTTCTCTCTTTCTTTCTTTTTGGGGGTCGCTTCGTGGTTAAAGGTCCTTTCTGTCAGCGGGATCTCTGCTAAGGGGGAGGGCCTAAAAGAAGCTCCGGGGCTGTAATGGCTGTGTCTCTTTGCATTACGCCTTCCGAAAACAGGTTCGTGGTCTCGTGTATCCCCAATTGGTTCTGGGGGCCCATGGTGACGCTGGAGGACTGCCTCGCCGCGTTCTTTGCCGCGGATGAACTCAAAGGTGAACTATGCCACACTGACGCACTCTGTCGTTCAGAATGGTGAGAAAGTACATTTTGTAAACGATACGATCGCATTCTTTCTACTCGCAGGGGACAACATGTACAGCTGTGAGAGGTGTAAAAAGTGAGTATGTAGTGAATACAGATGGAGACACAAAGGGGACCTGGGCAAACTAAAACATTTTTTTCGTTTTCTACAGGTTGAGAAATGGTGTCAAATATTGCAAAGTGCTTAGACTTCCGGAGGTACACATTTCTTTTTTTAATCTCCTCTCCTTCTTGCTGCAGATAACACGTTAAATATTGCACCATCTACAATTTTCTCTGCTTAATGAGGTCTTTTCTTTTTTTGGGTTTGTGCAGATTCTTTGCATTCACTTGAAGCGCTTCCGGCACGAGGTCATGTACTCGTTCAAGATCAGCAGCCACGTGTCCTTCCCGCTGGAGGGCCTGGACATGCAGCCCTTCCTGGCCAAAGAGAGTCCGTCCCAGGTCACCACATACGATCTGCTCTCGGTCATATGTCACCACGGCACTGCAGGAAGTACGCCAGATCACCTTCAAACGTTATCCAGCACATTTCAGGAGATCTAATCTGTTTTTGGGTTAGGGTTTTTTTTAATGCATTTTCTTCTCTCTTGTGGTGCCTGCAGGCGGTCACTACATAGCTTACTGTCAGAATGTGATCAATGGCCAGTGGTATGAGTTTGACGACCAGTACGTCACGGAGGTGCACGAGACGGTGGTGCAGAACGCGGAGGCCTACGTGCTGTTCTACAGGTGAGGATCCAAAGGCCCTAAGACGGTCACCAACGTTTTCGGGGCCTGAATCCGTGTCTCCTGAATGTCACCGTTCTCTCTCTCCGGGGGCCCCGTGCAGGAAGAGCAGCGAGGAGTCGGTGAGAGAGAGGCAGAAGGTCGTGGCCCTGGCCAACATGAAGGAGCCCAGCCTGCTGCAGTTCTACATCTCCAGAGAATGGCTCAACAAGTTCAACACCTTTGCCGAACCGGGACCCATCAGCAACCACACGTTCCTTTGCCAGCACGGAGGTGTGTGGGAGAGACCTCGTGATGACGGAGATTTAAATGAAGAGATGCCCTTGGGTTCCATATTGGATCCAGTGTTTTATTTATTTAACTGTTAAAGACAGATTTGCGAGTTAGAATGAATGTGTTTTTTTTTAGGATAGTTCACAGGTTTTGATGTCGTAAGTGGGAAAAAAAAAAAAGTTATTGGTCTCCCGCACAGACCTCAAAAGGTCATAAATGTTGTTCTTTAACTTGAGTACATTTCTTTTATCTCTGTACAGGGATCCCACCGTTTAAATACCACTACATAGACGACCTAGTTGTGATCGTTCCTCAGAACGTGTGGGAGTACCTTTACAACAGGTGAATATGAAACAAGTTTAAAATTTCCCTTTTGAGGGTGTGTGTCTGACAAATCGTTCCATATGATACAAATGAAATGTGAGGTAAGTCACCTCAACATTTACTTCATGGAGTGTTTTTATCTGCAAAGAAAAGGCTCCGAAAAACCAGAACCTTCAACTCCAAACATCCTTTGAAAGTTAGCCACCACCTAAAGAGACGAACATGTACCTTGGTTGAGACCAAAATAAAATGAGTGAATGTCATCAGGTGACTACAAATACAAGTGAATGCTAATTTTCCTCTGTATCTTCTGGTTGTGTAAAGGGGAAACTGTTTGCTTCAAGTTTGTGGCCCAAATGCGTTAAGTCTGTTGGATTGTAGTTGACCTTCTACTTATGATTATTAAATATAATAATTATTTATACAGCTAAAGATGTAGCTCTACAATGGAGTAAAAAATTTAAAATGAAAAAAAGGACGGCAAAAGCGGAGAGCGAGCCCTGAATTTGATTATTTTTTTTCCTCTAAATGTCTGCGTTTCTGTCCCAAGTTTTGGAGGCGGCCCCGCGGTGAACCACCTGTACATGTGCACCGTCTGCCAGGTGGAGATCGAAGCGTTGGCGAAGCGCAGGAAAACCGAAATAGACACTTTCATCAAGGTAAAGGGCCCCCCCCGCACTCCGCACGAGTTGTACCTGTGCGCTCAGCGCCGCGTGTTCGACTGAGCAGGTTCCTCTCGCCGTCTGAACAGCTGAACAAGGAGTTCCAGGCCGAAGAGGCTCCGGCGGTGATCCTGTGCATCAGCATGCAGTGGTTCCGAGAGTGGGAGGGCTTCGTGAAGGGCAAAGACAACGGTGAGAGGGAAAGACGCGGAAACACAGCGGCGCAAGCGAGGCACCTCGTCTTTCTGTCTCCAGCCTGAATCTTTTTTTTTTTTTTTTTTACCTCATTTTGTCATCTCAGAGCCGCCCGGTCCCATCGACAACAGCAAAATCGGTGTTATGAAAGGAGGCCACGTGCAGCTCAAGCAAGGTGAACCTCGGTGTAAGAAGTGGAAATGAAAATGTGAAAAAACAGGGAGTCATTAAACCATCCTTTTATGCCCCCCCCCCCTCAGGTGCAGACTACGGTCAGATCTCGGAGGAGACGTGGCAGTACCTGTTGGGGACTTACGGCGGCGGCCCCGAGATCGCGGTGAGACAGACCGTCGCTCCGGCCGACCCCGACAGCCTTCACGGGGAAAGGAAGATCGAGGCGGAAACCAGAGCACTTTGAGAAAGAGGAGGGCAAAAAAAAAAAAGAGGTTGGGAGGAGGGGGGGGGGGAAATCCACGCTGTGGAAAATCCCGTGGACCCCACGTGAGAGACCCTCACATTCCCCCCCCCCCCCGGGCCATCGTCGGGTTTAAACTTACCGGCAGGTGACGCGTGGCTTCCTTCCTGGAAGCCGCTCCGCCCATCAGATTCCTCTGGTCAGCTGAGATAGCGGAGAATAAACATCTGTAAATACGATCCAGACAGTTTGAGCCGAGGGGCCCTTCGAGCGGACCATTTGTTCTCCACATGCGTTTCATTTCCAGGTCTCCAGGTCCCCCCCCCCCCCCCCCCCCTCCCCCCTTTCCCACTCCTGATGATTTTGCACCTCGGTGAAGAAGCACTTTGTAAATGTAGCAACGCGCCATGAGCCGCGTCGCAGGAGGGCGAACCCGCTACCTGAATATCACGTAGTTTTATTTATTGAATAACTCTGATCTTTAATGTTACGGTGTACAAAGAAATAAAGCGTTGTGTCACGTCTGTGGAAGTGGTTTTTGGCAGCGGTCGGAGGTTTTTTTTTTTTTTTTTCTTCTTCTTTTTATCGGAATCTACGACCAAACTTTCCGCTGTTTGCCTGTTGATGGAGAGCGACATCGAGCGAGAGGCAGCGCAGCAATTGTTCTCCTGCACCAACGACCTTTTAGTGCACAGTGTAACGCTCAGGAATACAAGCTTCTTTTGTTTGGTTGAGCCGGTGAAACGGTCCGATAAAAGAACTACAAGCAACAAAAGGCCGTCTGCAGGGTCCATTTGAAAAGCTTCAAAATGCATGTGACTGCTATTTTAATTTGCTCAAAATGCACAATAAGGTATTTTCTGGGCTCAAAATTATGAAATATTTAGCAGTATCCAGGCTTTAATGTAGATACATGTCTATTGTTTTAAATAGTTTCTGAAAGGACAAACTAATAAGATAATGTCCTTGATAGTTGGAATACGACGGGCTGAAAATTACCAAAGTTAGTTGTGCAACAAAATGTGGAAACTGGCTTTCCAAATAACAACTTACACAGTAAGTTTCCTAATGGTTCTGAAACGTAACGGAGGGAACATCCTCTTTTCAGTTCTTAAGTAGAGATTATCCAGAAAGACCACTATTGCAATACCTGTTTCAACAAAGCGAGGGCAGTACTTTCACCATGTAATCATTTAGAAAAGAACATGCACACATCCAGACAACAGGTCATCGGTATCATTTCTTATTAAGCATTATATTTGTATTGTTTGTTAGTGTGGAGGCATCAGAAAGATGAAGCTGTGGTGGAATGTCACACCACGAGCCATTTGCTTGTAAAATATTTCCTTTTTGTACAGGATGCTTTTTTTTTTGCATTGTAAATATATTCATCATCGCTAATTGAGTTTGATTACATGGTGGTGAATAATAAGCCCTCTATTGCAACGGTTCATGTCGAAAGAACCAGATTCCACTCTTGTGCTTCTCGCTTGTATTTTTCTTTTACAAACGTAAAGTGTAATGTTTTCTGTTCAATTGATACATTTAAATGTTTAAAAGCTAAAACAAGAAAAAATGATGTAATATTCTTAGTGACTTATGTCTAAATAGTAATTGCATTCAGTTAGTAGCTGCTACTTACCTGCTTAAATGGAGGAGTGACAGCATCCCAAAGCCTATTTGTGAATGGGAAAGAAACAAGAATTACTTGAAAAGAAATGTAATTTTCAGTCTTGAATTCATTTAAATAAGTCCGTATTAAATAACAGCATTAAGGCGATGAAATCTTGAAATATAAGCAAATAAGCTTAAATGTGAAAAAAAAGTAGTTTATGATCTGCCTGGAACACAGAAGATGCGTGTGATTATTATCTGTAGCTTCATCACCACGTACCCTTTCACAATATCATTTGAGACATTGAGCTATACAGAAAGATAACAGCAGCTTTAAGTCTTAAAGCTGATCGTTTAAAGTTAATCAAACAGGAACTGAACCTTGAAGCCCTCAGAAAAAAAACATGAAGAGACGGAGATCAATAAAGCTAAATCTGCAACAGATGCTCAGATCGCCGCCCTGAAAATCCAAAGTGACCAAAACCATTCGATACTAACAAAAATACAGCAGACATTAATCATATTAATGACTCCATTTGTCCCTGTTTTATTTCTCAATGTTTCCAAAAAGCAAATCACCATCTTAAGATAATGTGTGTGTGTGTGTGTGTGTGTGTGTGTGTGTGTGTGTTAGATACTTCTTATCAGGCGTAAGTGCAATGCAAAAATAATCTTTGTGATCTCATGATGAAAGAGGCGCTAGACAGCCTTCAGACCGAGGCAGTGCAGCTCATTACATTACAGGGAGACGTAATTACTTTGTTATTCCCACCCACGAGCTTGTGTTACAGCACGCACCGTAGCTATGCGTGAGATTTCCACTCCACGGGGGGGGGGGGGGGGGGGGGGGGGGAACAAAAACAAACACCACATCACCAGCATCGCTGTGGTCAGGGTTCGGGGTTTATCGTCACAGGCTGGAAGCAGCACGATTTCACACTCACGTTTTTTCCTCCCGAAAGGTTACAGCGCGTGTGTGTGTGTGTGTGTGTGTGTTGCCGGCCATTCGGCCATGATGACGGAGACGAGGGCTTTGATGAAGAACAGACTCGGGCGGTCTGGGTGTAATTACTCACGGACGCTAAAAGGACTTACATTCCCTGGTCTGTGTGTTTTAAGTTGCTTTGATGTAAAAAAGGGAAACATAGCTGCCAAAAATGGGGGGGGAGGGGGAAGCACTAATGTTCTGGATAAATATGTAAGAAAAACCTGATTTGATGTTGCATGTGAAGATGAGGGAAACCGAGGTGTCTCTGCTGTGTCCCTTCACTCGTGGTGGGATGGGTGCGGCGAGTACAAGCAGCGCACCTCCTGCCCATCCCGTCCTCGTCATTGATGACTCTCTCCGCGCGGTCAGGTGAGGTCAGGCGAGGTCAGGTGCTTGATAAGGTCCATCGGATGAAGTGGGAATAATTACCAGAACACGCGTTGACATATACTGGGCCCGTGAGAAATGGTAAAATGAGCTGCGCCGGTTTCGCGCCCGGCTCTGAAAAGCATCTAGAATGTGTTGACGATGTTGACACACGGACGCATCATTGGTTGCCGGAGTAACCAATTACACCAAGTCATCAATCAGGGACCTCAGGGGGGGGAAATGCAGCAAACCTATTCTAAATTCCTTCCATTTTTTTTCACAATGATATGGCTATAAAGTTTATTTCTTTTCTTAGCCGCGTCTGATCCGTCACAAAGCTTGAAGTTGTTTTAAAGTGGACGACAAAAAGTGAGGCAGCTTTTAGTTTTATGTTGCGAGCCGTTAAAACGTCCTGCTCCAAATCCCCCCCCCCCTTCTCTCCCCGTCCCCTCCCTGCCTCTGGACTAGAAGGTTTTATTGCAGTTTATAACGTTGTATATACAGTTACAATTTAGGAACTTTGAACCGCTCATTAAACTGTAGCGATTCTGATGCATCCAAATGACCTACGTAGGTCAACAAGTCCATTTCCAGAAATGTATTCTTAAATAGAGGTTCTCTGCCAAAATGAATTGTATTTATGTTTTTTTTTTAAATGCTTACATTGCGTTTCATTCTTTGAGAATTCCATTGCACGCGTGTAACTTGTCTTATCTTGCTTAACAGCGAAGAGACGACGACTGACGAGAAATGCATGTGTCCGAGGTCCAGATCCTGTGTTGATCCTGCACACAGAAGATAAGCATCAGAGTGCTGCAGCGTCCCCGCACCAGACGCCACAGAGACCTCCAGGAACCAAACCCCCGCTGGACCGCTCGGGGGGGGGGGGTGTTTCAGGAGAAGGCGGTGCTGTAAATATTTACAGTGCCGTGTCTGGCAGCTCTTGGAGACGGAGAACACCTTGAGATTACGTGACTCTGACCTATTTACTCCCAGTCAGCCTCGCTGAGGCCTTTTGGCTGTTTTATTTCTTTTTATTCACTTTGTACAATAGTTTTTTACATCTATATCATCTAGCACAGTGGTTCTCAGCTGGTTCTGGCTCTGGGACCCACCATCACCCCTTAATGACAAGCACAAACATTCTCAACATCTCAAATTTATTCAAAATCAAGTTCATAAGCTGAATTTGCTGCTGAAAACATGGACGAGCGGGCAAAAAAACCGACACTCCGCTGGATTAAAAAAGTCCCTTCAAAATAAAATCACAGGATGATTTTTTTTGATTTTATTATTCTAATTTTTATTTTCCCATGCAAAAGGCCCGCGACCCACTAAAAACGGGTCCACGACCCACCAGTTGAGAATCACTGATCTGGCATATTCTACACACAACCTAATGTTGGTTTACTCTTATCGGTAAATGTTAATATACAATAGATAGTGTTTCTCACCTGGAACAAGATGCAGGTGAGTTAGTGTCTCCTGTGCGCAGAGTAACTGTTTACACCTGTATAGTCGGCCTCCTGACGTGTTGCCACACACACACACACACACACACACACACACACACACACACACACACACACACACACACACACACACACACACACACACACACACACACACACACACACACACACACACACCGGCTAGGTGTAAATGAATGGAACATGAACGGAACAAAAAGTCTGTTTGTGTGTGTGTGTGTTTTTGCAATATCCGACTAGATGTTTCTGCGGAGATGTTCTGCTGCGCGGCTCATCGCCCGGATGTCCTGTCACGCAGGTGTGAAGCCAGATGTTAGCAATTAGTCTGCCGATTTCGTCCTTGATTAATCATTTGCTCGGCGCGCGTCATCGCCGTTCCTCAGAGTCCACGGTGATGTCTTAACACGTTTTGTCCCCTCAGTCCAAAAAAACCCCAAAAGCTGGATAGGAAGTTGGGTTTTGATTTAAAAACAAACAAAAACTTGTCTTGGCATTTATTAAGTGTGATGCAGGTTTATTGAAAATCTGAATAAATCATTAGAGTTAAGACCGATGATGACGTATTATGATGACGTATTATGGCGTTGGGCAATTCGAGCGTGAGACCCTGGCACCTCGTCTGATTTCCCTTGTTTCGCAACCGGCTGTTTAGCCCATATTTTGCCCGCAGTGTTGCTGGCACCGACCTTCTCAGCGTGAGCGCAGAGAGGCGGATGTGCGGGCTCCCGAGGTCAAAGAGTGACGAAGATCACGATTCATCTCTCACCCGGCGTTACTCAATGGTCCTCCTCAATGATCCTCCTCCATGATCCTCAATGGTCCTCCATGATCCTCCTCCATGATCCTCCATCTCCTTTTCAGAGCACCAACATGCAGCGGAAGTACAATACTGAGGGGATCTGTAATAAGTATATTATACTGTATTTCAGTAATACAATTTGTTATGCTTCTAATCAACCATAATTCATAGGCAAATATTATTTTACTATATACACACACACACACATCAATTCATGAAAGTTAGGCTTTTTTCAATTTATATTTTGTCATTAAATTGTTCTCCGCGATATACAGAAAACAGTAAAAGTATGATGATGGAATGAGGTATAAATAAGAAAAATAAGTACCTGAACTGAAACCCTATTTTTGTCATCTCAGGGGGACAGTTTTCACCAGTCCACTCAGTGTCTCCATGTCCCTGTAGAACCAGTCCACTCAGTGTCTCCATGTCTCTGTAGAACCAGTCCACTCAGTGTCTCCATGTCCCTGTAGAACCAGTCCACTCAGTGTCTCCATGTCTCTGTAGAACCAGTCCACTCAGTGTCTCCATGTCTCAGTAGGACCAATCCACTCAGTGTCTCTCTGTCCTAGTCGAACCAGTCGACTTAACCTCTGTGTCCCAGTAGAACTGTCTGCTCAGTGTCTCCGTAGAACCAGTGTCTCTGTGCCCCAATAGAACCAGTCCACTCAGTGTCTTCATGTCTCAGTAGAACCAGTCGACTTGGCCTTTGTGTCCCAGTAGAACCAGTCCGCTCAGTGTCTCAGTCCACACGTCCTCCTCGCAGGTGAAAGTCGGAGGCCTCACCGTTAGCATCTTAGCAGTTAGCTTAGCACGTTAGCTCCACACAACCCGTCGGCTCCGTGTCCTCGCAGCTGGCTGCGGGCGGTGCAATTAGTGATGAAGTTGAAGACGACAGATTGGGAATTCCGTCCATTTTTAACTCACTTTAACAGTGAGAATATCAACTTTTAATCGCCTTCAAGCCATTGATTAAACACATATCCTCACCTGATGGTTCGGAGGTCTAACAACATTAAAAGTTTGTCTAAAAAGTAGCACGTGATCAATTCCCCGACGCCGGAAGGGGCTTCGTAAGGAGTTGTAGCCTCGGGGAACACATTTTCTTTTTTTTGTTTCGGAGAGGCATCTGTCTTGGGATGTTAGGGAATTTTTTTGAATGAGACATTCCCGACATTGCTCCACCTGCCGCCCGCCCGCCGCGGTGTGAGAGCCGGGAGGGCGGAGGCGTCACCCCGGAGGCGTAGACGGTGTCTCCGCCCCCGCGCCTCGCTCTCGCTTTAAAGCGCCTTTTACGCACCGCACGCACCGACCCGAAGAGCTTCTCGTCCATTCAGCTGAGACAATCACACCCCGGCGGCATGGCAGACCTGATGGCAAACGAGGCGTTCTCCTGTTTCGTTTTCTACGGCGTGCTTCTGGTGTTAAAAATGTACACTGTGGCGATAATAACGGGACAAGTGAGGCTGCGCAAAAAGGTGAGTGACTGTGGATCAGAAAGGAGAGGTGGAAGTTGGTGGTGGGGAGGAGGGGGGGCAGCGAGGGAGTTCTTTCGCGGCACGTTCCCACTCATTTGTCTTTCTTTCCACCCATAAAAGGCCTTTGCCAACCCCGAGGACGCGCTGAGACACGGAGGTCTGCAGTTCCACAGAGAGGACCCGTACGTGGAGAGATGCCGCAGGTAAGAGACCCCGATGCTCTACAACTACTTCGTTTTAATGTTACTATTCAGGTTCTTTACCTCGCTAGACCGGGTCACAATGCTATACCATAATATATGTGTGTGATATGCTGCTGGGCGCATACACATATTATAAACTCATCCTACCTAAAAATCCAAATGTGTGAACCTCTTGTAGTGGAGAACAACTTAAGTGGCGATATGGGGAAAAAAGTCCTTTTCATTAGGTTTATGCATCGGATTAGAAAAATGTTGGGACCTTTTACAGAAGCTTAGTTTTGCATTTTACAGACTTTACAGACTTTGTCACAGTGAAATCTTTCCCTTTTACGTGCCACTCTTCGGTGGGATCATGTGACTTCCTCCATTGGTTTTCGACAAGAGCTGACAGGCCTTGGGAGATGTGCTTTTATTACTCTGTTTTAAACTGTTAGGAAATGAGCCGAGGCAGCGGTGAGGACAGCACACGTTTTTAGAATCGTGAAAACCTTCCTAGTAAATTTCCAGCCTCTCTATCCGCCTCATGAATCAGTGATTTGGGAAACGACTCACTCTCCTCCGGATGGATTTAACCCAAATCTGCTCGGTTATTGTTACACGTTTGGGAGTTGCTACAACACAATCTTATGTTTTTATTCTTATTAATGTGCTGTGTTCTGCAAGAACATGGCGGCTTGTCAAGAACAATATTGTAAAAAAAAGTTGATCCCAATAGGGTTTGAGGGGAAGGCGGAAAATGTTCTGTCTGACCGGGCTTCCAATAGGAGAAAGTCCCAGACCACAATGTGATGCAATTGCTGGATTCATCACTTCCCAGATGACTAAATAATTCGGCATAATTGCCGAAGAAACTCCAACATTATCCAGAATTTGCAATGAGTCACTGAAATGTGGCAGCGAGCCTCCACTATACGTCACAGCTGTATCACAACATCAGAGATTGAAAACACATGCAACTCAATCACCTCTTCTTCCCCCCTTTTTTTTTTTTTCTTAAGGGCTCATGTCAACGACATGGAGAACATCCTCCCATTCCTCTTTCTGGGCGCCATCTACTCCATGACGGGGCCGTGCCTGGTCGCGGCCCGCGTCCACTTCCTGGCCTTCGCCGCGGCCCGCTGTCTGCACACCGTCGCCTACCTGTTGGGCCTGAGGGCGCCGACCCGCTCGCTGGCCTACGTCGTGGCGCAGATCCCGTGCGTCTCCATGGCCCTGCAGATCCTGGTGGCGGTCGCGGCGTACGCCTGAAGACCCAGAAAAGGGAGAGACCGAACTGGACGAGCTGTTCTGGCTGGAAAGATCTTTTTTTTAAATTTTTTTTTTTTTTTTTTAATATTTATAGAGGATCCCGGAGAGGCCTCCTGTGGGGGGAGAACACAAAAAGACAAGACTGTCCAGTGAGAGTGCAATATGAGGTGTGTGTGTGTGACTACACCACGGATGGGTTTTAGGAGGATTTTTGTCAGTATTTTTATTGTTCTATTTACAATGGTGAAATGTTAAAAGTTGACATCCTGTACTGTTCTATTTAAAATGACAAATGAAGGTCGTCGCCCCAACTCCATTTTTGCGTTTGACCCGGTTCTGTTGATATGAAACGGATGGAACCGGACAGACAAAGAGTTGTAGACGTTGTAAACACCCCCTCCCCCCCTCCCCCACTCCACCATACGTTTTGGGGAAACTGTCTGTCTAGTTACTACATTTTAAGGAAGGAAAAAGGAATCCTATGACCGTTTGACCCGGAAATAAATGTGGCAACAACCCGCAGAAAACAAAAAGTGGTGAAAGAATTGTTACCTGTGAAAATGTATTTTGAGGCTTTAAGGTATTGTAGTAATTTATTAATCATTGTAATGTATTTAGAGAGGTTTTGTAATTCCAACATGCATTTTTTTTTTAGCTAATAAAACAATTGATGCATGAACCAGAGTTTACTTTTAGCGGACTCTGCGTTCCTGTCTGAGGGAACCGTGGCCCACTTTGTGTGTGTTTTCACGCGGACGTGAGAGGATCCAGCATTCCTCCATCTATTACGTAAGATCTTTGGCTCTGTGCTGCGTTCGCTGTCGTGTTGTGAGAGGCCAGGAGGGATATAGGCAATAGTTTTTTTTTTTTTCTCTTTAGAAAATCTCATTTCCAGTGAGGATTGCATTTGAAATGCGAGGATTATGGAGTTCACATTGCAAACAAAAGGAGAAATAAGAAACCCTGAGAACAAGGGGGGGGGGGAAGACTGGAAAAGCCTGATCCTTTTGAACCCCGAGTGGGTGAAGGAGCATTTAGCCACGAATGTTGGTTCCCGGGTGAAACACAAAGCGGCGTGACGGCCTGCGGCGTGCGGCGGCGGCGGCGGGGTCGTCTCAACTCGCCCGGTCGCTCCAGGGTGGAAGGAAACGGGGCCTCACTTTCCCTCCCTCTGCTCTCCCTCCTCAGCCGGCTGAGCTGAAGCCTGAGGAATGAGTTGTAAAGTCTGACTCACGCACACAAAACTCACAGCTGTTGTGAGTGTTTCTTTCATGTCAGATCAGGAGGTGACTTGTACAAAGCCGGTTTGTTTTTAATGGCTGGGATGGTGCCTTGTTTCTTGGGTACAGCCTTAAAGACAAAGTGATAGACAGCTTAGTGGCAGCTTTTAAGTAACCCAATAAATGCTTCTTTATCTTTTTGGCTGATTTCATCAAAGTGCAGTCGGGTCATTTTTAATCTCCACCTTGTGGCCACAATCAGCAGTAATTCAGAAGAATTTAGAATCTTTACTTCACAGTGGGTTTTCATGATAATGTATGAAATAACACACGGTTATGAGTCATGGGCCCAGAGACACGAACATGCAAAAGGACACAAAAAGATTTACACCGTTCATAGTCAAGTTCCTTCTTGCTGTTTTGTGTCTCATTATTTACTTAATTGTTGACCTCTGAATGACTAAAGAAACCCAGAATGAGTTCCCATCAGAGCTTTATAACTTATATTTAAAATGTTTTAACTAATTAAGCCAATCGGCTGAGCCGCTCTCAAGATATATCCTTTAATTAATTAATTAATGACTGCTGGTTGTCCCGCAGAGTTTGATGTTTTTCCAGGTAAGATATAAAATATTTAAAAAAAGAAAAAGAAAAGCATCAAAACAATATTTTCATAAATATTTATTACATATCAATTAAACAGAATCGACTACTTTCACAGCAGTGGTCTACAGCACTTGTTTAAAATAATTGCTCAAATAATATTCATAATATTAATAATATAGTTCAGTTTCATTTGAGGCCACATTTGATACACAAACATTTACAAGTAGTACTTGGCATTAAAAACAATGGCGATACAATATTTTAAGACACTTGGTGTTTTTTTTGTCCATTTTCTTTCATTTTGATATCACAGAGAGGTTCAGCAACAGTCTAACCAGGAAATATTGATTAAAAATACAAAGAACGGAACAAAAAAAAAAAACAGTGAAAATGCCAAGGGGAGGTAGGAACAAAGAGTACTGGACAGAAATACAAGAGAAGAAGGAACACTAAAAGGTGGGGGGAAGCAGTGTCACAATCCGTAAACGGACCCCGAGTCACCCGCACTCACCCAGAGTGATAAACACTGAAGTACCTGCTTAAAAAAAGAGCCCGCCCCTCCTGCCCCTTCTTCTGCTTCCCTCTTCTAGTCTTGTGCAGAGTAGAGTTTGCGTTCTAGTGTGTTCCCACGGAGACGGGCGGGAGGACGGAGGGACGGCGTGAAGAGCGGGAGGCTCGTGCAAGTTCCTCCTGCTCACCACGGGCAAAAATCAGAACCACCATTGGGACCCCGAAGGCTTTTCTCCCTGGGCCTCACCCACCGCCTCACTTTGACCTGCTCCGGGATGGGAGTTCTCTCAATTGCAAAATCACTTGAATTCTTTCTCCTGAAATTTCTGTGCACGCGCAACGTTGAATGGTGGACGCATGAGGGAAAATGAAGTTTGACAGTTTTAGGTTCAAAGAGTTTAACCACCACTCCACTTCATCGTTTTTTGAGTTGAACGGAGGAAGATTGTGACGAATAAAACTCTCGATTCAGAATTTTTTCCCTTGGGTGCATTTGAAATGGTTCCCAGTTAAAAACCGCCCGCACTTCTGTCCCACGCCAGGTTTGCTTTCATATTTGTTACGATGTTGGCAGACGATACAATTTTTTCCATGGAAGCGATTAAGGAGCAGAAGTCACATTACAGGTAGCAAAAAGGCAGGTCATGCAGTTTTAAGTACGCCCTCATTCTCATGAGAGAGGACCTTCCGGTAAGTGAGTCCACCCACCCTGAATGGAGCTGTTGGACGCCATGTAGTAGTAATCTGATGAGGACCACAACCACGGCTGCTACTGTCAAGACACCGGGGGGGGGGGGGGGGGGGGGGGGGGTGTCGGGTGGCTGTGAGGGGAGTGGTTCAGTGGAGGATGCTGGGAAGTGGCCCTCGTGGAAGACTTTGCCTCCAGCCGCGTCGACCTGCACACTTGTGATTACGGAGAATGATGAACCGAAGCGTGTGCGGTGAGCATAAAAAGTCATACTTTCGCTAAATATTGGGAGTAAAATTGATTTTTATAATATATCTATAAATATGCATCACAGGCATCACGTGCCCCGTCGCTGCCTGTGCATTTTCGTGTATAAACAGATGTACACATACGTAGCATATCGTACAACATTTAAGAGTGAAATCGGAAATAATCACAGAATATACAGAACACATTAATAAGCTCTATTGAATTGAATTGTGAACGCAGAGATTTTTGTCGTCGTGCCTCGGTGTGCGCAGATTTACATTCACTTTTGTGTTTTTGGGGTCAAACCGGTACCATCATCTGGAGGCCGAGTGAACCCCGGCATCTGACACAACCTCAACCGCCTCTTTGGGTTTATTCTCTGTGGCCGAGGGTGCGCTCACACTCATCTTTTCTTGTATTGAATGGGGGGAGGGGGGGGGGGGGGGGAGAAACCAGAGACACGGGGATGCAAAACGACCACAAAAAAAGAGGCAAGAGAAAGGACCCCCAAAAAATTCATTTAAAAATCAAAAATCGATTAAAACAATTAAAGTAATAGTGACAGTACACAAGTGTGGGGGGGAGGGGGGGCAGAAGAAGTGCAGGGTGGGGATTGTCTCGTCTCTTCACTTTAGGTCCAGGACTTCTTCCTCGAAGGACGCGGACAGGCCGAACGCGCTGGCGAGGGGCGGGCTCTCCACCATCTCCGGCTCGGCCTCCGAGCTGGGCGAGCGACGCAGCTGCAGCTCCAGGTCTTCTTCCACGGACTCCGAGGATAACCTGCCATCGGGAAAATACAAAAATCATCGCTATCGTGCGACCGTCGAAGGTGCGAAGGTCGGCGCCGCCGATGCCCGACTCTCCCGATACCTGTCGCTGTTGGTCGACGTCAGCGCCCGCGCCTTGGGGTCGTCCTCGGCGTTCTTCTTGCTCATCTTCCTCTGTCTGACCGACCCGCCGTCTGGCTTTCCACTCGGCTCCTCCGTCAGGCCTTATAAAAAAAAAAAAAAAAAGACAAAATAGCAACAAAAAAAAAAAAGTTGAGTTGAATGGAAGGTTCGGGTGTTGGGGAAAAAAACAGATAAATAGCTCCCTCAAAAGCAGGAGGCCAGAGCTTAGCTTAGCTTAGCATCAAGCCTGGAAGGCTCGCTCTAAAGAAAAAATAAAGTTAATAATTAGTTGTTTAATCTGGCCACCCGGGCACGCACACGCACACACACACACACACACACACACTGGTCTGATGCGTCACAACAACCGGGAGTTTTTATAGGCCTATGTTCAGTGATGTTAAAAGTAGCCTCAATCAGGCTTGCATGAAGTTGCACATTATTTGCTGTTGCAAAGAATTGTTTATGAATGCACTTTTAAAAAAGTTGTAGAAATAAAATGTCTTCAAATACAATATTAAAGAAAGATATTTACATTTTAGCATTTGTTATGGAACCTTATGGCATTTATTGCTGAGGCATGCGTGGGTTAGGGCAGGCGGACGGGATTTTGGGGAAGGCTCGGCCACACACACACACACACACACACACACACACACACACACACACACACACACACACACACACACACACACACACACACACACACACACACATTTGGCGCTTACCGAGCAGCTCCTTGCGCGTGCGGCTGGCTATCTCCTTGATCTCCATGCGCGACAGGGACAGCGAGTGCGTGGCGGCGATGAGCGGCGTCGGGGGGGCCGCGGCGGGGCCCGGCGCCGTCAGCACCTTGTTCACCAGAGGGGACGTGAGGGGCCTCTCGATGCTGCGCCCCACCAAGTTACACAGGGGGATCTTGAACATGTGCTTACATGCCGGTTCACCTGAGGAAGAGGAGGATGGAAGAAGCCGTCAGACAGAAAAGTAAAGGAGCCACGTGAAGTGAGGTGGAAAGAGCCAAAATGGAGTGTCAGAAAAGCGGGTGAGAGACATGTCGCACTGAATGAGGGATGCATGTAGTACATGTTTTTTGCTTCCCCGGCTGTAATGCAGTTAATGCTAAAAATATGTATGTCAAATATCTTCATGTTTATCAACCATCGTGTATAACAACGCACGAAAATAAGAAGAAAACTCTCTCTGTTGAGGCCTTTCTTGGCGTTGCATTCAAAGACCTTCTCTCATGTGTGCTCCATCAATGGAAAAGCCACAAAGTCACAACACAAACGGCAAGACAACATTCTACATACTGTAGGTGTAGTTAAAAGTAAATGGGAACTGGTGATTTCACGTATGCAAAAAGAGTCCTTGAATGCAACGTTAGAAATTCTTTTCAAAGCAGGCACAGGTTGCAAAAGCATTAAAACTAAAATGAAAGTGTTTATTACAATGGAAGCAAGTAGCAAGCCTCCACTTGAAAATAAGTGAAATGAAAAATGAAAAATGGCTCCTCGTGCAAAATGACCTTCTTGTCACTTCAAGTTTACAAGCCAATGCAACGGACCCAAACCTCCAACGAAGACAACCTAAAGGTGATTAATGTTCCTATTTACCGGAACAGCATGTGATCCTTAAATGAATCATCCTCACTTCGGAAATAGCTAATGCGATACCATCTATTCCCCAGCGGAGACTTTAAACGCCTAAAGTCTGCCTGGGAGACGTCTCTCGAATGGCCCAATCTGCAGTGTGTCATCCTGCAGCGCCTGATGGCGCCATCGGGGAGCAGTGTTGCTCTTCTCCGTGGATGCGGGCGCTGACGGGTAACATGGATGCGGGGCGAGTGAATCAATGTGCAGGCTGCGCCGCACAAAGAGGTCGCATCCGAAATGTCAGCGGGTGAGAGGTGAGTTAAGAGCCTTGGGGGAAAATTAGGGGGGAGGGGGGGGGGGGGTCACTGCTGATGTCAGACAGGTACACTGTGTTGCCGTTGTTACCGATTGTTTTCTCCTGTTAGCAGCGAAGAAATGGCGGTAAACCAAAATGCGGGGGAAGGCATGCGGTTATTCAGCGTATATATAGTCGGAGATCAATATATTCCACATGCGTCTCTGGACCAGTGGGGGAGTGGGGAGTGTCACACTGCATCACACGGGCGAATAATTCAATATTGATATTAGGGGTGTTTTCAGCACTAATTGAGGTCAAATTATCCACAGCAGAGGCGTGTTTCCCTGCTGCAGGTCTCTGGCGTGTGTCTTGCAGCGGCATCGGGATCTGGTTCACGTCACTGGTGCGATTACATCGGATGAAACTCTCCCCAAGGAGCAGACACGGCAGGTGCATAGCTGCCTAAGAGGGTGGGATTTTTGTCAGCGTCACCCTTCTGCCCCCCCCCCCCCCCATCCCACCCACAAATGTGGTGCTATTTGGAATACCGCTTTGGATCGAAGAGAGAAGCTGACAAAAGTCTCCATGGCGACGGTGCAATCGGTAAATCATGCTGCGGCAGACGTGTCTTCCCCTCCCTCGTTCCCTTTTCCCCCCTCCTTCACGCTTAAACACCACCCCTCCCTTTTCTCTCGCACTCATGCATACCCTTCCTGCTTCTCCTCCCCCTTTAATTCCACCCCCCCCCCCCCCCCCCACTCCCACTTTGATCAACGCTATCTCCTCTGCTTCACTTTTTTACTCTATCAACCCCCCCACCGACTCTCCCCTTGCACTGAAAGCTGTTTTATTAGTTAAGACAGAAGGGGTCCGGGGGGGGAGGGGGGGGGGGGGGGTGGGGAAGACATTATGTTCACTTAACATTCAACCAACGTTCAAGTCAACATGCCGCTCTGGTGCAGACAGGGTGGTGCATGTGCGTGTTAGCGGGGCGGCATTATGAGCGTCAGCTTCAAGAACTGAGGGCGAGTTGTGGGAGAAATCCTGCAGTACCTTCGGCATCCTTAGACATGTACAGGGAAAGCTTGGTACCATAGGGGATCCGTATAGAATCTGAACCAGGGATGAAGAAGAGGGTTACACAGAGTGAACACACACACGGAAATATACACACACACACACACACACACAGAAACAGACAAACAATAGGTGTATGACTCAGTCCTGCAGAATCATATGAGTAACCAGCTAAATCAGGAACGGAAGAAAAAAAAATGAGCCTCCCTTTGAGAGGAATGATTACCTGAACCGGCCTAAGAGCATAAAGCCCGTCCTCGGCTAATTGCAGCGGCGGCAGTCAAACTTTCCCCCCCATTAGCCTCAATGTGACCTGTAAAAACCCGCTGCCCGCTTTGATCGATGCGGAACATTTCAATAATTGTTCTCCGCGAGCCCTCGTCCTTCCCGGCAGCCGTCGCAATTCCAGGGATTCGTCTCGGGGGGGGCGGGGGGGGACTTTGCCTCCCTTTTAAAACGGAAAGTCAGAAAGTCTAATGACCATCGAGAAGTTGACGCCATTGGTCTAGAACCCTGCACGTCATTAACCACAGCCTGTGCGTACCCAAATATATGCTCCTTTTTCCGGGGGAGGTCAGCTGTGAGGGTTCGGGGGGGGGGGGGGGGGGGGAGCAGGGTAACAGTGGGATGCAGAGCGGGTCGCATTGATCCTCAATCATCCCTGAAGGCCCGCTCCGTTGCCTTGATGATTGTCATTGTGATGCTATCCTTGCATTAAAGTTAGGTTTATGGATAACAGTTTGGAAAATTGGTCAGAAGATATCGAGTGACGTTCCAAAATCAAAGAGTTGGGCGATACTAAAATAACAAAGTGCAAGTACAGAATGCCACCATTTATTAAATCAGCATTAATCTCTTGAATGTCAGAGGAAAATAAAAAACTATTTAAACAATATTGAGAATAAAACAAATGAGTTATTTATTGAGATGAATGGTCCTTTCTTGATCATTTTGTTTTGTTTGTACTCATTTAACCTATGAATTATCACATATTCTCTCTGAAATTAATGTAGAGTTTTTGTATATATTTGTAAGGGGCTAAACTAAACTATTCTTAAAACCATCAGCAGGGTTGTATATATTAGTATAAAAAGAAGCGATGGAAAGGAGACTTTGTGAAAATCTGGAAACTATTTTTCATCTTATTAAATCTGGATCAGTACCACAACATTGTGAAAGGATGATGTATTAATGAGGGGAATTGAGTTTCTTCTCGTAGAAACCCACTGATTCGACTGCGAGGGAGAAACCCCTCTGGAGGAGAAACTCTGAATCTGCTGAAACACGTTTATGGAAATGTCTCTGTAGGCTAACATGGCAGCATCCAAAGTCAAACAGAGCTCCAGGCAGAGCTGTATTGAATACGCTGAAATAAAAATAATTTAAAAATAAAAAAAATAAACCCTAAAGCTACTACAATCAACATCCTATTGGTGATTTCTGCTGAGCGGGGCTTACCGTCGCCGAGCGGCGAGGGGAACGCGGGCATCTCGTAGCCGGTGGGCGTCTGAGGGGAGCTCTGCGAGCTGGTGTCTCTGGAACTGCAGTTGGAGGCGGAGCTCACCGGAGCCGAGGAGACGAAATAAATGTCTGACTGTGGGTGGCCAAACAGAAAGGACGCGGGGCGGGGGGGGGGTGTGGGGGGTAGGGGGGTGAAACGAGGTCAATCCACGACAAACAAGCTGTAACGCCAGGAAATACTGAGAGGAAAATGGGGACAGCAAGGATGGAGGCCCGAGGTGAAGGTGTAACAAATCACATTATAGCGTGTTGTCTACTTCCCCGCCCCACCCGACTTACATCCTTAAAACAAAGTGTCAAAGAAGTACATCATGGGCAAAGGGGCAAGTTACACAAATGCAGAATGGGGACATTGATACTGACCCGCGAGGCGGCCAACTGTAGCTCCGGGACCACCGCTGTGTACACCAGGTTGCCGTTAACGACCAGCCGGATCTCAATGGAGTCCGTGGTGAAGGCCAGGATGTACGGAAATGCACAGACTGCACAAACGACAGCATGTGCATATGTTAAATTTTTTTTTTTTTAAAACCCTCATTTGGACCTGATGGTTCAACAAGGTGTGAGCGAACTGCACCACCAAGGGAGAAACTTCATGTCAAGTAATCATTATGGCTTAAGAAATGAGCCATGTTTTAGTGGAAGTAAAAAGAATAGTAAACTACTCCTTTTAAACTCAAGATCTTCAACAATATAATTGTTGTCTTCTTCAGTACGCTTTTTATTGCTTTTGTGTGAGAGTGACTGTCGTTGGGTCTGTGTGTGAGAAAGGAGGGCAGCAGCATGTTGTCATCAACTGGGTCGGGTTACGGGTTACGGGATTTTCATCATCTTCTGCATTAATAAAAACGCACACACACATACGTGCAAACGCGCACACACACACACACACAAACAATCAAACCGGCCAATGGGGTGCCCGTGGCGACACATGGTGTTTCCGTGGCAACCGCAAGCTCCGGCCCGGGGCCAGCAGCACGGGCCGGGTAAGGGCCGGGCATTGTTGCCGTGGTAACCTACCAATGGCATTTGGCATCTGGTTCCAGCTGAAGTGGAAGTCGGAGGTGTTGGACTGGATCATCGGCGTGGAGCCGTTAAACGGACAAACCTTCTTGTAGTAGCAAATATCTGTCAGCACAGGAAACAGGTTCAACGTTATAATTCACGGATTTAATTATTATTCTGTAGTGTGTGTGTGTTTTATAGGTAAGTTTGAAACTGTACATCTTGTCCCATTTCCAGAAAAAACAAAAACTAAAGTAGATTCTTATTATTCTGGATCACATCAGCTTTGATTCTTTTTTTTAGCCCAGAACGTGGCATCAAGGCAGAGCCTCGACAACAGGGACCCGAATCAAACAACGTCTGAGGCACCCAGTTCAAAAGGGAGACTCACAGTTGTAGCACAGCAGCAGACCCGCCTCTCCGTCTTCATACACATCGATGGCTGCTACAAAATTGACCTGCGGGGAGAGACGAGTCAGTTCGGGAGGGGGGTGGGGGGGGGGGGGGGAACCGTCTCAACGAGATCCAAAAATGTCGGGGGACGGAGAGACCGCAGTAATGTCAGGTCACACACCCTCGGGCCCAAGCTAACAAATACACTCCACTGCAGCAGTTTGCCACTTGTGCAGTTCAAACGACTAGAGAGGAAAATGTCACCCTGTTGGCGTCCACGTGATGCAGCCGGTAGGCGTCGCCGGTGCTCTCGTTGATCAGGTCAAACTGGTGCTTGTAGGCCACGCAGATCATGTTGTCGTTTTCCCCCGTCGGCCCGTCCACCAGCGCCATCACCACCGGCGGGTCGCAAAGGCAGATCTCCTGGTGGGGCGAATGGTGCACAGGGACCTCAGTGATCGCACACACACACACACACAGCCACGTCTGTGCGGGGAAAATCCTAATTGGGGATTTTAAAAGCGTTTTGTTGTACCCTTATGTACTGAAACTCCTCCACGGGGGAGTCGGCCGCCGGGGCGACGGCGCTCACGCCTTCAAAGCGCGGGTGCCTCCTGGTGATGAGGAGGAGTTTGTTCCTGATGGCGGCCACAATCCTCAGCTCTGAGCCGTGGTGGGTGTTGATGGAGTACAGATGACAGCCTGGGACAAAGAGGAGGAGGAGGAGGAGGAGGGGCAGAGACACACAGTACATTGGACATGTGCTGCTGTCCCTGGCAGCGTCGCACAGATCGATGCATCCACCACAGACAGCTGGCACCACTCCGGCAGCGGGTTAAAGGTGGCGCACTTTGGATCGCCAAAAGGACGTTCAGAAAAGGTCACAGCGTGGCGCCCTTAGGCGGAGCTGTCTAAATGCATCAGAAGGGGACCTCTCCGTGGCCAGAATGAGCAGTAAAAATATTTGCATGAGGCAAAAACCATTTAGAATTTTGCAAGATTTATGTGTATGTATTTTCTTTTATATCGTTTGTTTGCACGGATTCAGTTGTAGCGCCGTGCGACGCTCTGCTCGCTATGTGGCGCCTGGCGTCGTACCTTTGGTTTTCTCCAGTTTATTCTCCCGGCTGTCACACTTGCTTCTGACGAGCTGCCTCTCTTCCAGGCCTCTCTTGAGCGTGCTGAGCCTGTGCACGTAGAGCCGAGCGTCCTTCCCTGGGAAGCCAAACAAAGTCCCGCTTACGGGTCACTCTCAGCGTGCAGGAGAGCCCTCACACCGCTGCGACGTAAACGCTTGCGCTGCCGTCACATGACCCCCATCAAAAGCTTGCTTGTGGTTCTGTATGTTTCTCTCTCTCCCGTGGCATGTTCTCTTAAAGTACTCTCCTCTCTCAGTCCATGCAGTCATGAGAAAGAGACACACACACACACACACACACACACACTTCTCTATAGGTCAGCTCCCTTAGATCACAGGCGGAGATCAATGTGTCCACTGTAGCAGCGGAGGTGCAAGCGGTAAGTATGTACTCAACTTCACAGCGAGAGAGAGATGGCAGAGATGATGTAAGATAGAGCAGTGTGAAAAAAAATAAGGACGCTGTAAAAGCTGTGGAAGCTGAGGAATGAATGAAGGGGAGCCGGGGGAGGGCCGACTCTGGGATGTTTTGCGCTCTCGGCTCACCTTTGTCGGCCCTGGTGATGAGCAGATCCTGAGGCTCCAGAACGTGCACCTGCTTCACCACCATGGTTTTGTCGAACACCTGAACTGGCGGCACGGCCTGCGTCTCTGAAAAAGCACGCGGCACGTTTAAAAAAAAAAAAAAAACGGAAATGCATGATGCAGTTGAAAAAAAGGCGGAACTGTTGGGTTGCCCTCACCAGCGTTGGGCGAGGCGGGATCGGGACCTGAGGGAGGAGAACAGCTGTTACCGTCAACGTGTTAGCCGCCGTCCTCGGTATTCGGCCCGGGTGCGGTATTGACTGGATGTGGATGGATGCATGGGGGGGGGGGGGGAGGTATTGATTAGGAATGACCTCACCATCTAGCAGCAGGACCCCGGCCGCGTCGGTGGCAGCCAGCAGGGACTGACCCCAGGAGTCGGCACACACGATCTCGTAGGGGAATGTGCTGCAGAAGGACTGGGACTCCCATGGCTGCAGCACGAACACAGATGCAGAACACGTCGGGCTTAATCCATATCCAGTCGATGATGACGCAAATGCATGGATAAGGAATCTCGATTTTCCTCAATTGTTTAAGGAAAATCTATTTGTTCGTTTCAGATGAATCGAGCTGTTGTAGTGAAATCACCTCTTTTCTGCAAAGGCCGGTGGTAACAAGGCTGGTTGGGGCGTCTCCTCTCACAATAGTCTTCAGCTTCAGAGCCTCAAGACAAAATGGGGAATAAGATATTACTGTAACATCCCTTGAAATGTTACATCCGACTACCACTGTAAGACAAACAAGGTGAAGACAAAATCTAAATTTGGTGAAATGTAGCGCAGTAGAATCCTAAAGTGCCTCCAGGCTCTATTTAGGTATAATGTGAATGTACTTCTGGATCTGGGAAAGCAGCCTAGCGAAAATGAAAACATAATAATACATTTAATAAAAGCTGCAATTTCCTTTCCATAAAATACCGTTTGCACAAACGCCAACCATCTGATCAGACCGACAGTTTCCATTTCCAGGTGCACAGTGGAGCGGCTGCATGATCACATCTGCATAAACAGGCGATCTGGAGATCACGATATCAATACCAACCAACAGGACAGAGCAGCGGACTCTGTGATCCACCAGTGGGGGGAAAAAAAAAAAAAAGAGGGAAGCATATTTGGTCCTATTAGGAATCATTGCATATGATTCGCAGCACACGAGGGGGGGGGGGGGGCATACAGAGAGGCCGTTTAGTCCGGGACAAAAAAGCCTCGTCTCTACAAAGCGGGACAATCAACGCGCCGACACGTCTACCTTCCTTTTGTTTTCCCCGGTTTAACGTGTCAATGCCCTCTCGGCGGGGTTTGCGAGTGAAGATAACAAGCAAAGGAAACATGAAAGACAGGATATCTTTTGGTAGCACAGACATGTATCTTAATGAGCTAATTAATAAATAAAAAAAATTCAAAAAAAGGTTCACAGTGTTCAATGGAAAAGATTGGAGCCTTAAAAAAAAAAACAGACCCCGTTGAGCTTTTTTTCACAAAAAGCCACAAATAATGTCTGATATCGCACCAACAACCTGAAACAAATGACTTCCATAAGGCCAGAGGTCATCCAGGCTCCCCGCCAAGGACAGCGCTCTTTATGTTCTCCATTGTGTCCTCAGACTTGTGTGATCATAGTTACGTCAGCGCCCAGGACAGAGGTGAAATGATGATTACATCATCCCAGAAAATGACAGAACTGTGGCTCATGCACCTGGTTCGACAGTCCATTATTTCTTATTTATTCAACTGTGGCCCTCCTGAAAGTAGTTGTCCAGTTCCCTCCGCTGTCTGTCAGGAATTATAGCTCCAAAATGACCTCACGCTAGAATAAAGCGTCACACATCTTCCTGGAAATGAGAGAGGCTACATTTTAAAGATCTAAAGTGGCTTTAGCGAAGATCGTGATTTCTTCATTTGGCTGATTATCGTATCAAAAATAAAAGAATGCTCCCCTGCTGGTATAGACGAATGGGTCATTAAGGCCATTAGTTTGAAGGATACACATTTTCTCATACATATTGGACTGATATGGCTTTGTACAAGTTTTAAAATATGTTTTTCAATATGTAAAAGGCCTAGAAATATTGTTTGTAGACAGACTTGTAAAAAATGTTCTTTAAGAATTAATATGCAGTAATGAAATAAATGTATGTCCATCAAAGTGCATCAGCATTGAGACAATTACGAAAGGTGAATAATATGATATTTATAAATGTGTGTGTGCAACGACCAGCTAGGTCTGTGATATTCTGCTCAATGATGCTGTTTGTGTGTCCAGGTGTGTGCGTTTCTGCCTCACGGCACTTTCTTACCTGCCCTATTCTAACGAACTCGGCCTGCCGCGCCTCCTCCTTCTTGCGCGCCGACTTGGGCGACTCGGGCAGCACGTCGCTGAAGGACCGCCGGTTCAACATGTTCTGGGGGGAAAAAGGAACCTAAAACGCGGAACCCCAGCGCACGCACGCACGCACAAACACGCACAAACACACACACAAGGGGGAAAAAAGAAAGCAGACGGAGGGTCTTTAGAGGCTGACCCTGGCTCGCTGTGAGAAGAGCAGCAGTGAAGCACAGTGGGGAGTAAGTCGTGTTAGGAAGGAAAGAGAGAGAGAGAGAGAGCCCTGCTGAGGAGGTGAGCATTGCAGCAGAATGCAGGCCGGCTGCGGCAACAACACTCAGCTCTTCGGCGGCTGAAGGAGACGAAGAGGAGACGAAGAGGAGACGAAGAGGAGGCCGGCCGTCGGCGGGGGGCAGTCGCACCTTGTGCAGGTCAGGCATGAGGTCTTGGTAGAGCGAGCGGATCAACATGTCCAGGGTCCGCTGGCGCTTCTGGGCAAACGTTGGCGTGTCCAGTGTGGCTTTCTCTCCATTGATTACTGCAAGAGATGAAAGCAAGATCAACAGAATATATAGATATATATATATATGTTAGGATGGCTTTATTGGTGCGTAATCGATTGCAGTTGTGTTGGGTTTTTATCGTCTCACATTTGACTAATAAAAAGTCCCTGAATTCTTGGTGATCGGTAAATACAGGCGGAGACGGGAGCGGGGGTCCAAACAGCGGAACGCTCTCCTCTGAGAAAATCTTCAACCTGCGACAAAGAGCAGATATGAAGCGTCGCTCCTTTTGCCTACCAGCGATGTTCCCACCAGCACAGCTTTTTAATCACAGAAACAAAAAAAAACAAAAAAAAGAGGGGAATTGCTTGGTGTCGAGAAAGCCGGTGAGGAAAACACGTCCCGGACCGCAGCATTAATCAAAGCACTCACCTGTAGCTGTCATTCTGGCTATTATACCTAACTAATGCAAAAATATCTGCAGCTGAAGTAAAGGAAACTCTGGATTACACGGGAGACACTGGAAATCAAACCCAAGTATCCTCAGTGGCGTCTGTTCAATAGCAGAAGCCCCCCCCCTTGAACGCGTCGCTGATGACCACTTGGTTCCTCTCTCCTCTCCTCCTCCCCCCCCCCGAGTGAAGGATACGGGTGAAGTGCGATCGGATCATGGACGGTTTGAAGGACGACGAGGCGTCGTCCCCCTCCTGGAATACTATGGTGACGATGTCGTTTCCAATGTGTCTCTTTCTCTCCACCTGCCGGAGACATCAGGTCACATCAGGTCACATGATTAGGAATCGGGACGGGATTTTCGTTGATGATTTAGGGGCTGAGCAACAAATGACAACGCCGATAAATAATCGCCTCGTACGGCCGTTACGACGGGCTGACATTTGAGTATTTAATTATCAGAGCAAGATTACAACGTCCAAGTGAGTGGGGGGGAAAAAAAACTCCTATGATGCCAGTGAAGGTAGCATCGCATGGGAGTTAAGTGGCCGTTTCAATAAAACCAGAAACGACTCTTTCAGCTGGAGTGGCCGCACTGGCACGACACGTTTAACACTGAAATCAACAAACCATACAGTTTGTTAATTGTTCATTTTATTAGACTAAATAATTAATTAGTTTGACTATTAAGGAATACGAGAATATTTTCAAATCATCTGTAAAGTCAATCAGTCAATCAGTCTGCATCGCTAAGTGTGTGTGTGTGTGTGAGTGTGTGAGTGTGCGAGTGTGGAAAAGAGTTTTATTCTAAGTGCAAATATTTTCCAAGCTCTCAACACAAACACCTTAAGAAGCAGTGATCATTTCTGCTTTTTGACATCAAAACATAAAGTTGCATATCTCTCTGTCTGATCCCACCCCCCCCCCCGCTTCCTCTCAACGACAGTGACTATGTTTTCATGGTCTGTGATGGTATGAAGTCTACAAGCGCAGGGAAAAACATCTTCTCTGTATTTCATGACATCACATCCTGAAAACTAATTCAATTCAGCGAGGGAAAGTCAAATTAAAATGCATACAATGCAAAATGATGATTTTTTTTTTCATTTTTTATCACAAGCCTACTTCTACGGCTCCAATCACTGTCAACTTTGCACGCGAGGCCTCAATTGTCCAAGAAACACACATCTCTGTGCAATCATTCTCCAGAAGAGGATGAGCCCCGTGGAGCCGCTCAACTTCAACTTCATTCCAACCGCAGAGCCGCCGCGTCCACGGGGGGTGAAATGCGTCACATTCCCTCCCTGCAGGTGGACGGCAGCCTCCTCACATGCGGCACGAGCACACGCCGTCCCTCCTTATTGTCTTTTTTTTTTTTTTTTCTTATCTCGAGAAGAAATCCAATTATATGCCAGAGCTGCTAAGCGGCATCCATTATAATTCAGCTAATATTAGCTCTGCCGTGAAGCCAGGGGGCGTGTGAACCTCTCAGAGTACCTGAAATTTAAATAATCCATATAAATTAAGGCAGTGCCCGGCTCGACGTTGCAGACACCCACCTGCTGCTTGTTCTCCTTGGAGTAGGGCAGCATGGTGGACACATGGAACATGAGCTCATGGCCCTGGTACACCGTGTAGATGGACTTCATTCCCGTAGTGTCGTCTGCAGGAGGAGACACACAACAGAGAGGGACAAAAGGTGTCGGCATGCTTCAACGGTGCTTTTTTTTTTCGCTCCAGAGAGGACGGAGGAGCTCCCTTACTCTTGGTGTCCAGCCCGCCGCGGTAGCCGGCCCACCCCTGCAGCGTGACGGCGTCCCCCAGCAGCGTGAGGAACTTGTCGAAGCTCTCGCTCCCCGTCTCTGAAAAACAAAGATCACGGGGATTTTACTTCATGCGTCCCATTTTTTGGGGGGTATTCGCGGCCTTGCCATGAGTTTTCTGAGAAGATAGTAAAAAAAAAAACACTTGTCACCAGCAGGCAGTGGTCAACTTTGCACAAGTGATGATCGATTGAAATGTCATATCCTGTCTGTTCAATCTGTGCATAAATGATACAAGAAACACAGGTTGTGTGCAGAATATTTTACCGCTAAGCTAAACAAAGCGGCAGACACCTCCAGAGCCATCCGGAAGGTGCAAATACAGATCTTCTCGCGAAAAACTCTTGGCAAGGCGGCGCATTCATTCCAAGCGTCGGACCAACCCTTAAAAACAGGCACGAACAAGTTGGCAGAGATTTACCGTTGCTAAACATCTCGTCGTCCGTGAGCTGCCCGTCTTTGGCAAACAGGACGCCGAATTTAAAGTTGACGGAACCCTACAAACACGAGGCTGGGTTAAACGATTTTTTTTTTTTAAAAACCAGACAGAGCATCAACAGGGTGCGATGCGAGGGTGGATTAGCGGAAGGAAACCAAACCAAAGGGCAATGAAATAAGCAGTTGGAGAGAGCAGTGTCGTCCCATACCTCCTGTTCCTCCAGCACCAGCAGATCCTGGAGAGAGAGGACATTTCATTATGGAGCTATGGACTCACGCGCTCCAGAGGTCCAGCCCTGAGGGCAACGGACGGCTTTAGACGCCGCAGGTCGAGCGCGGCACCAAAACGTGTCATGTCAACAGCGGGGGGGGGCCCAGAGTCTCACCTTCTGGATCTCCGGGTTCAGGATTTCCCTGGGGCCCTTCTCGAACCTGTCCATGTTCATCGCACTTAAAGCAGGGGGGGGGGGGGGGGGGTTGGAGAGAGAAGTGTGTTTAGGTTCGATGGAAGACTGAAATTTCTCCTGCTTGTACCTACAGTTCCAGACTGACGAGCATCTCCCGTTTCCTGCACCTTGTTGTTGTTATAAACTGTTTATAAGGTCACTCTGAATGCTGAGTAGTGATTGAACCACTTTTATATGATGGGTGGTTCTAATTTGTGGAGCCAAACATCCTCTGGTTACAGCTTCTCAAATGTTAAAACATACTGTATATATATATATATATATATTTTTTTTTTTGGGGGGGGGGGGGGGGGGGGACTGTTGATCAGACAAAAGAGACAAAAGAGACTGTTGATCAGACAAAAGAAGTCTGCATTAAAGACTATATAACTAAAAACAATTTCAGTCTGGTGGCTAATATGTTTGCACCTAAGATTAAAGTTAAAAATGTTGTTTTTATTGATTTGCTGTCAGTCATAACTGACCTACAATAACAATTCTCAGGCGTGTTTTTTTTTTTAAGGGAGGGAGTAAACTGCGCCGCTCTCGAGCCGCAGGGCTTCTCACCTCAGGATGGACTTGACTGATAGTGTTTTGGTCGGGCTGTACGGGAGGCTGATCTTCAGGGTGCCCTGAATAAAAAAAAAAATCAGAGATTACGCACTCATCCGCTGCTCCTCTGAGGAATGACGCACTGTAATCTGTTGCGTTGTCGCCTATTTCATGCATTCAAAAGGTATTTTTTTCCCCCCCCCCCAATCATTGGTGGGAGGAATACAGAGGACGGGGGTTAAAACGGAGCAGAACAAAGTCGTTCTGCGACAACATCCTGTGGCCCCCGAGAGTCTGACAGAAACAAGACGAATCAATGCGGCCAGGCAGCGGAGGTGCGCCGCGCTAATCGCGTTCCAGATGAGGCCCGAAGGCCCAAATTAAATCCAAGTGCATCATCGGTCGCGAAGCCCAGTCGTCTCACTGAGACACAAAACGCACGGCGGCTCCAAGGCGAGGTGCAATAGGTCGTTTTGTTTCGCTTCGTGTTTAAATGCGCTTAAAAAAAAACAACAAAAAAAACATGTAATACATCGTCCAATAAACGGTGCAGATGTTTAAGCTTAATTTGTTGTTCGGTCGTCTCTGCTCTCCTCCTGTTTGTGGAGGAGCCAGTGAGGCGGCGCTTTATTCTTCCCTTATAGCTCCATGACGGAAATGTGAAGATGACGCGGCGCCTTCTTTCATACAGTGACCCATTAAAACCCTCACATTTCCACGGTGGCCTTTTTGGAAGGGGCCCCTCCTTGTAAATAGACATTTTTCCCCTCAGAACCATTTCTTTTGACACTTTAAACGCATTTTGCTGGTGGTTCTTCTGAACTTGCATTAAAAAAAATGTCCTGTGGCGTTTTCTTGTGACGTCATTTTTACATTCATGAAATGCATTGCGTACATCCTTGAGGGTCCAACAAATGTGCATCCTATGAATGCACTTCCCTTTTCCTCCTCCACAACAAAACAAACCTCACCGGAAACCTTAAAGCTGATTTCGGGACTCTCATAAAGGGTCCGAGTACCCCCCCCCCCCCCCCCCTCCCCCCTTTCTGCTGGCATGACCTCACCGTCTTTCTCCAGAGGATGGCTCTGTACTGAGGAACCCGCTGGTTGTTCTGGTCCGAAAGGACCACTGACATGTAGAAGGGGTTCTTCTCTGCATCGGTACCCACGTAGTTCTGATGGACTGGAGGGGGGGGGGGACACGAGATAACACACAGACACAATTAGACGTGGGCATCTGGTCCGTCTCTCGCTGCCTGCACGCTCCACCCGACAAAGATCTCCACCGCGCGGTCGCACAATCACGCCGCTGCGTCTTCGGTTGACCGGGCAACATCTCAGCATCATCTGCTGAGCAGGCCTCCAAACCCAATTAGACGAATCGCGGCCCTTCTCTTTGTCCTGCTTCTCTTTCTCCAATACGCAGGCTGCGAGGCGCAGACGGCTCGGCTGAAGTCCCAAAAAAAAAAAAAAAAAAACGGGTCGAGCCAACCGTCTGCTCGTCCGTGATCGGACCCTCGCAATCACCTCCGTCCTTTACCTCGCCCCGTCCTCCCTGGTGAGGATGACGAGGGTCCATCGGTGAAGGCAACGGCCCGATCTCTTCTTCTAGAGAGTGGTTGGGACTCTCTCCAGGGAGGGGGGTGGGGGGTGGGGGGAGGATACGGCTGGATGCTAACACGTTTTGGCCTTGAATGAAGAGCATGTGTCAGCGTGAGGACGAGGCTGACTTCATCAGAGAAGAAGTGCCCCGTGGAACCAAAGAAGAAAACGTTTTATTTTCTGTCCCTCACCCCGACCCCAATGATTCCTCCCTCCACCCTTCCCCTTCTGATTGAGTTTTTTTTTTTTTTTTTTAAACACAACAGAGCAGCGCTTACCTTTTCCCAGAAAGTATTTGAAGAACCATCTGGTGTGGTACTCTGGGTTCTCCAGGTGGACATCGGTTCTCCTCCAGGTTCCTGGCGTGTAGTCCAACGCCTGAAACATCAGTAGACTTAAAGCTACGATGTCATGTTTTGTGATCTCAAATGTAGCTTCATATCTAGAAATGTACATCGGCCTTTAATGCTGGACGTTGTGAAACAAATACACACTTTATTTATTTATCTAATCATCATTATGACGGTATTCACAATACATCCGAATGCATTGAATCCTACGCCCTGTCGGGGTTGATAATTTTGTAAATCCACAAGTGCCACTAAACAGAGACAATGACATCATGTGTGCAGAAGGAGAAGGGCGTAATATTGGATTGACCTCATCCGACGAGCCGTTCTCCACCCTGAAGCGCCCTGCCCTCTGAATGGCCCCATCTGCGTCACTCGAAATCAGCTGAAGGGAGACGGAGAGACAACAGACGGAGGCAGGGCGTGCTTAATATTAGACATGTGACGAACCGGGGACTCGCGCCGGGCCTCAAATGAGCCCGGACGGAAACACATAAAGAGGTGATCACCGAAGAAGAAAATGATAAAATAAAATAAAAAAGGAGAAAACGAGGCGGACAAATCGCCTCCATGCGACAACAGCGGCGTGACGCCAACAAATAGATCCGTCCTCAGCCGTAGATTTATAACCACCGCCGCCGCCGCCACAATTTTCCGCCATCGATAATTGCTCAAGGCTTTGCAATTACTCCTCCGACTCACTTCAATGTAAAAAAAAAAAAACGGTTTTATAATGTATTTTTCTCTCTCTCGCATCCGTAACCCTCCGTACTTATCGCCCCAATTATCTGTCTCTGACTCACTTCTCTTTGCTGGGACAGAATCCGTTCCCTGTAATACATACAAATTAAAGTAATGGTCGCGCAGAAAACTCATCGACAATCCACTTATCGGCAATTTTTCCCGGGAAAAATTGAATGAGATTCAGGCATACGTCTAGACAACCTGATTGAAACTGAGCGGACGGCTCCCTTTGACGTAGAGGTTTGTTACCTGGCAGGTAACGCTCCTTCGATGAATAAATAATGACATGTTACATGTGATAGCTCGACACCTTTCTTCCTCATTCTGGATACAACGAACCCCCTTCAACTTCTTCGGTTTCCTTCTCATCTCCCCCCCCCCCCTTCCACCGTCACACTGAATGATGCTTTGTTGCCAGGCAACGGATCGCAGTCTCTCCTCCCTTGTTGCCACCCCTCCCCTCCTCTCCTCCCTGCGTCTTTTACCTCTTCTTTGACTGCCTTGACTGTTGAACTCTATTTATTTTTTTGTGTGCTTCCCCTCGCCGATAGAGGTCTCTGCTCCACCGACGTGAACGTTTAACAAAAAAAAAGAAAACGGAAAGAGTTGGCAGTGTTTGGCCTGCTCGCGCTGGGATACGTCCAGATGGCCTGAAACGGTCCGGCGGGGGCCAGGCGAAAAGAGGAAGTTCTTCGGAGGAGGATAAACATGATAAATGTACCTCTTAGTTGAACTGACTTCTAGGAAGTACACGGACACAATGAAACCAGGGCAGCAACTAAAGAATATTTTCATTATTGAATGACGGGTCGATTATTGTCCGGCCTGACAGTTTGGTTCATAGAACGTCAGAACATATCGGAACATTTATTTTTTTCCGGGCATCATTGATCGAAGCGGTTTGCAGATTATTTTTCCGTGGATCTCTGCAACAAAATCCTTTTTAAATTAGTCATGTTGTAAGAAGCGTTTCTATTTATACGACACTGACTTCACACGCCCCCATGCAAAGGAAAGCTCTGCTTGGATTCCCCTCCCCTCGGTATACGGTGCGTAATAAGAGAATAGAACCCAGCCAAGCGGGTTTACTGCAGGTGTGAAGCCCTGATAAACCGAGGAGGTTTCTGTGCAATAATTGGCTGCGTCTTAAGAGAGGCTGCAGGAAATACTGCCTTCTCCTCCCTCCGTATACATATTAAATCGGGCTGAATTATGCTTTCTGCTTACTTCCTGGTGCGGTGGTGTGTGTGAGTGTGTGTGTTTATGCGTTGGTGAATAAGGTCTCCGTTCAAATTTGGGTGCGTTTGCCCATGAATTGGAAAGCAAACGTCGAAGCAATGGGGGGGCCGATCTCCTTCCATTCCTCCTGCCTCCTGCAACATTAACTGTCCAATCGCAGGACAATGGAGGAAAGGGAGTGCGCCGCCTCCGTGGTGTATACTGAAAAACTGTGTGACGTTCTGGATTTAATGCGATGTTTAGGTACGTTTTTGCACATCCGTCAATGAATTGGCTTATCTTGGATTTTTTTTCGGGGTGAAAGAATGAAAAATGGCAGGAGAAAGGAGCCATTACTGTAAGCGCTATGAGGAGTCTGTGTGTGTGTGTGTGTGTGTGTGTGTGTGCGGCTTTTAAATCTAACAACAGAAGAGCGGCAAAGAAGGAAAAGCTGCACTCCAACGATTCCCCAGTGGGGGAACTGGGGAGACAGGGAAGGGGCGGGGGGGGGGGGGGGGGGGGGGTGATGCTTCTATGCTTTAACAAACAACCCATAAAACTGCTGCACCTCTGCCAGGGAAGCAATAGTGGAGGGATTGTGCAGGGAGGAGGAAAAGGAAAGAAATAAATAAAAGAGGGAATCAAACAAATAGAGAGAAGGGGACAGGATGAAGGATGAGGTCGCAGGGGAAGAGAGGGGAAAAAGCACTGTGTAATGACAACAAAAAGCCCGGGTGATAAAAGAATAATAGGCGTCTCCACAAAGCGTAACCCCGCGGGAGCATTATAAACAGGGAATGGATGCACACACACACGCACACACACTTAAACAGCTCCCATTTAAGGGCATGACTTGAACATTTCACAAACCCAATCGAGCTCACGGCGTACTCTGAGAGCCTCTGATTTTCCCCAGGGACACAAGTGTGTGTGTGTCTGTGTGTGTGTGTGTGTGTGTGTGTGTCTTGAGGTTTTAAATCATCGATACTTTTGTGACTGCTGATAGATAATTGATCTCATCAGTGGGCCTGTTCATGCACGCTCACAGACCAGGAAGGCAGAGAACACCGAGGCGTCGCAGCGTCAGGGCGGGAGAGGGAGGGGGGCGGAGTGTGGACGGGGAGGGGGGTATGGGGGGGGGTGAAGAGAGCCAGGTGCATAGTCATATAAAAGGAAGATATTCATCGAGAAAATGAATAACGAAAGAGGATGTTTCTTCATCTACAGGGAAAGTGGCTCTTTGAGTCTGAAGGACATGGACGGGATGATTACCAAAGTGTAACTTCATCCCTCATGATGAAATCATACCCGCTAGTCCTGCCCTGGAAATACAAATATTAAAGTGTAAATCTAACCATGACCAAGCATGTTTATAGTTGTTATGGGTATTTGAACCAATCATGTTTTTTTATTACCTTGCTAATCCCAGACTTTCCAACCAAATCATAGTTTTAGCCTATAATGATAATGAATGGCAGGCAATTAGAATTGGAACAGTTTAAGTTTCATATAATCCAAATGAGTGTGGTTTTTATTTTTATTTTCCAGGGGCCTTGTTGTGTGCTGACGATAGAACAAATAAAAAGGAATCCCATCACAAGATCAAAAGCCACAATGAACTACTCACAAATATTGACTCTGTAGTTAAAGCCTGAATCATCTGTGCCGAAGACGTCCACTGTGTTTTTAATGGTTTCCTTTCCTCTGACAACAATGAAGCTCTTTGTGTATCTAGAGCTTGGTTCCGCTGTGCCGGGGTAAAATAAAGAAGCCCTTTGGCGTGGCGTGAGCCCCCCCCCCCCCCCCCCCGCGATGCTGTTGATTCATGCACAGCAACACTGGTGAGATGACAGGGCGGAGGCATCCGGGGCGGGGGTCCCACCAGCATGAGGCACCCTCCAGATCGGCGCAGATTCGGGCAAGATGCTGCAGTGACGCCTGGGATCAGCTGCCTCAATAGATGGTTGGTCACGTGTCAGAGAAGAATAGCAGCGGGAGGAGAGATGATGACACCTTTTATACATTTATATTTTCCTGCAATTAGAAACTCGCCCGCCCCTATAGAAAACCAAATAAAGACAAAAGGTCCTCTCAGAACACCAGGAGGAGAAAAGAGGAACCAGATTTTATCACAGACTTTGACTCGTGTGTCGGAATCTACAGTTTGGGGAAATTTGACAAAAGGTCATTTTATTTGAACGTCGAAACCAAATTCAAAGCATGACCCCGAATGATCTTGTAATGGCAATTTGTGACCACGGACAAAACACACACACACACACACACACACACACACACACACACACACACACACACACACACACACACACACACACACACACACACACACACACACACACACACACAGAGACAGACAGACAGACACGTGCAGAGAGTGGGAATAAATTCAGTGTGACGGTGCAGTCAAAAGCCCTCGAGGCAGTGACAGCAACGCTGGCAGGCAGGTGGGAGTGGAGCAGTCTGCTCACCAGTCACTGTGCAAGACTGACAGCTAACCTCTCCACACAATGTCTCTCACACACACACACACACACACACGCGCGCACTGTTGACATTTCCCAGACGGCCTCTCGACCATCCCCTCGCCGCCTTCCTCTCGGATAAATAAAATTCATGTAAAAAAGAATCCCTGCCGCCCCTGCGAGCTGTTGCATCAGGACGATGCGGGTTGAACCGCTGCGGGTTTCTGCTTCAACGGCAAACGCACAACTCAGTGACACCCAGAGTGTGTGTGTGTGTGTGTGTGCGTGTGGTTAATACACACACACACACACACACACAGCTGATAAACCACACCTGCCTTTAACTCATACAATTCAATCAGTCCGGCGAACTGGTGGATGGGTAAATATTCCACCTCTGGATCCTCTCGACCTTTCGACAACAAAATAAAAAGCTAAGTCACTGAAAGCCTTTTTGCTGAAAGGCTAAACAACCATTGCAGCGGGTCAAAAGGATGCTGGTTTGAATCTGCTCGTGTTTGGACAGTTCTTTTAAAAGCGCGGGAACGCGATGGAGTTCTCGTCGTGTCTGGTGGAGACGCAGCACAAGCGAGGGAGGGATTCGGTGTGATGGAGGAGGCATTTTTCATTATCTGTCACTATTATTATCTTTCCCAATGAGAAAAAGGACATTGTCGAAAAGTGGTACGTTGAGTGTGGCAAAAGCCGGCCACTTTTAATTATGTGTAATTATATATATATATATAATACTCTTTCTCAATATACACTTTATAATTGAGAGAATCGACATGATTTAGCGTTTCTCTCAGCTTGAATTCAGTCAATAGTCAAACATTTCTTTGAGAGTTTAGGTTGGTGATATAAATGGTTTCTACATATATTTTAGCTGGTAACAAAAACAATGGATTTTATAGTTGAAAAAAAAAAAAAAAAACGCGCGGTGCTTTGACACAGTCGACAAAAAACACTTTCCCTTGTAGGTTCACACAGTCGATTATCGCGCTCTTTCACACAACACTCACAGAGCAGGGTCGAGGACCCAAAGATGATTGGTGTAACGGAAGCTCGGCATCATGCGCTCATTATCCCCGATGTTCTCTTCCGAAGATCAAGGTTTATCAAGCGCCGTCTTTCATTGGCCATTATCCACTTACTGCTCCATCAAACATGCCACGCGGCCCTCTTTCCTCCCTCGGGGAATACTTAAAAACACACTCACACTGGAAAGGATTATTCTTTAAAGGCCTTTCTGTGAGTTTTTTTTTTGTTTGTTGGTATTACATTTAAATATCTCTGATTAAAGCCAATTCCTTCTATTTAAAAACCACCATGGTGGTGGTACTGACTTCTTTGCACTTTTAGTCCTTAAAACCACCAAGAACGCTGCGTTTGTTGCAGGTCAACGTAAAAACAGGAGGCTCCAGAGCCGTTGGCAATTAAAACATTCAATGTCTACTTTATGTTGATCTCCGCCAGGGAGCCAGCAGGAGATGCTCTTCGTTTGGCATGAGGAAGGGAAGCGGGGAGGGGAAACGGCTAGTCGGACTTGGTTCTTGCCGTCGGAAATGAGTCGGTAAGTACGTACTAGATCCGAGCACAAAGCGGACCCTTAAAATCCTGAGGGGAATATAGAGAGCCCTGCTGCTGGTTTCCCAATCTCTCTGCTAAGCTAATCTAATCACCTGCCAACTCAGGCTTAAATTTTATTAAACCGATCCGCTTATCCAACTCTCAGCAGGAAACCGTACCAGCATTTACACTTTAGTCCACCAAATACCCACAAGAAAAATCATTGGGTTGCAAAGCATAAAAAATAAGAGTAAAAAAACAAAATCAGCATAGTAACAAGTAAGACAACTATTTAAACTGTGATCGCTACATATGTTTTCCACTCAATCAGGCAGTTAGATGTCGCAATTCATAAATCAATAATGAATGACAATTATCTAATTGACAATGAGGTCAATTGAGGTCAATTTTCAGGGCCGGTGCCTCTTCTCAACCACATCAACACCCCACCTGTTTTCATCCGTTACACCAATTTACCAACCCGGATCACGGCGGACCCCCCTCAGCCTTCATCTGACGTTCCAGTGATGCATAAGACGCCAAGATGAAGAAGTCCTAAAGCATTTAGCGCTGAGGGAGCGCCGAGGCTATCGGTTCATTAATGCCGGCTCACACTCTCTCTTTGTGTTTCACACACACACACACACCCACACACACACGCACACACACACACGACACACACACACACACACACACAGCAGCATTGTGCGTGTTGTCAGTCTGCGAGTGCAGATAGGCGGCATGTGGTTTCTCTTTAGCTCCTAATCAGTCGCACGCGTGGCGAGCGCCACTAGTGGGACAACCCACAACACGTCGCCGGTAGGAAGTACGATTGCGGTGTGACCCCCG